>NC_041366.1:20115565-20120565 GCF_900634415.1 Cottoperca gobio | reverse complement strand
GAGGCCTCCAACACTACTAATGTTCCTCGTCTCAACGGCGGTAGGTTCTTTGGTAAGATGCCTCCGTAACAGAAGCTTAAGAGATTGTAATGCTTTGTTCTACGACATCATACGTCAGTAAATAACACCGTTATAAACTTTATGAGACGACAGAATTACTGGATTCAGAGGCCTGAATGCTTTGGGACTTGAACTGTAATGTACTTATGGAGACTACATCGACTTCAAGGACTTGAGACTCCACCTTCCACCGTCGCCTGCGTGTCCTTAAATGAGGTTAATGCACATATCTTCTCTCCAACTCCACATTTCTCTGGAATATGAGATCCAAGGCAGGCTTAACATGTCTGCGTGACAGAGAGACCAAGCTACTTTAAAACGAAACCCTCCTTACCTCCGCAGAGCAACAGATCACTGCTCAGAGGATCCAGATGGTTGCGTTTTTTTTAAATTATAGAAATTGGATTTTTGGACATCTGCTCCGTGTCAGAGCATGTTGTGTGCGTCTGCTGATGCAGACTGTGTTTATGTTTATGTTAAGATGAGAATTATGGGGGGTTGGGATGCCAGCCAGTGCTCTGCACACCAGGAAGTGCTATTCTGCCGCTCGCTCTTCAATTACAGTTTGTGCTAATTCAGTTAAGCAGCCTGTTAAAAGGCAGACAGCTAATTTAGCACAGCTCAGCTTGACAAGCTCATAGAAAGAATAAGCGCTGACAAACACACCACAGTGTGTGGTCTGTAGAGATGCTCTACGTGGAAATGTTATATGACTTTTGGCACAATATGTGTAGCCTACATCCACTACTTGGTAATATCATAATCATATCGCTGGAGTCATGTCGTGTATTGTCCAAATCTTCATTTTACCGATTAGTTTTGAGGTCTGTTGAACGTCTAAGCTTTGTGGAGAGCTCTCCTTATACATATTATACTGTGTGTGTGTGTGTGTGTGTGTGTGTGTGTGTGTGTGTGTGTGTGTGTGTGTGTGTGTGTGTGTGTGTGTGTGTGAGAGAGAGAGAGAGAGATAGGAGCAGGATTTGCGCTCTAATTTCACCCTCATTAGAGTCCCACTGCCACACACTTAACACTAATTTCATTAATTTACAATGTTCCAGAAATATCTTGTTTCAATAATCTAACACGGTTTGAGCGGCACAACGAGCCAATGTGTTTGAAAAGATGATATCAGTGTATCTGATCCGGTTATACACCGTTTCTGTCCTAGGCTTGTGTTTTTATATTGTTTACTTGAGAGTCCCAAATCAAATCGGTTGACCTCGGCGCAACCTTCCTCGTGAGGAAACTCAAATCTGCCACGTTAGCATGTCTCAATGGTCCAAACAACTTTCCATCCATCACCCGGTGTTGTACAAGTTCAATGACTACTACATTGGAAGGTTGCCCTGTGCCTGAGAGCTAGTGATGGCTATCTGAAATCTGTGGAGACATGCACGCTCCACATCACCTGCATTCCTGTTGGACGTGTCCAGATCCGCTGCTGCCGAACGCACGCACCGTCTTTAACTCAAGAGCCCTTTCAAAACTCTTCCGTAGCGATCACACAAGATACAAAGATAACAGATGAGTTCAGTAAATTGGGAGACGACGGGAATATCAGCAATGAACTTGCCTGAACGAGGCAGCGCTGATCAAATACGAACCAAGATTCTGTTCCTGTGTCGCCGGTTTCTCACCTCAAATGTTTCAGGAACGTACTTTAATGTACGGTTCAGCTGTAGAAATGTGGAAAACAGTTCCAAAACCAAACTCCAGCCAGAGCGGATGCACCATCCATACACAATGTCCCTTTGATGTTGGAGCACGCAGGCACATGATGGATGTTTTAAACACCCCCAGGCTAAGGTTTTGGTTTGTCATGGTGAAATATGTTCAACCCACATCAAACCTTTCCCTCCCAGCCGTCTGAGCTCACCGAGACTCAACTCAGAGTCAATGCTCCACCTTTTGGTTCGGTGTCGTAGCTCAGTTTGGTTTTTACTTTGGAGTGATTCTAGCTAGCTTGCGGTTCTTATGCTAAGCTAACTGTGAAATGCGAGCGGTATCGATCTTGGCAAGAAAACTAATAATTGTATTCCCCCCAAAATGTCGAGCTCCTCTTTGAAATTCGAAATTGTGAGAAATATATGTTTGAATATCTCCCTGTTGTTCACAGAGTCTCCTCCAGAGAGGACAGGACGCCGACGCAGCATGCCGGGCAGCTCCTCCGACAAGAACACACCCACTATGGAGGCGACGTCCACGGCTGCCACACCTTTCAGAGTCACCGTGAGTACTGTGAGTTTGTTTTTGTACATCTGTTATCCGGGGGCGCTTGTTCTAGTCGCTTTACTCTTTGTCTCCACCTTAGTTTGAGGCTCTGATATGTACAGGAGGCAGGTCTGGTGTCCAGATGGACTCGTGCCAATCTGAAAGTAATTTACTTCAAATGTTAGAATGAGGCCTTTGATGTTTAGCGTCTGCACATCACACATCTTGGGTTTACGTTCAGAACACCATCCTCCTCCTCCTCCTTTTTTACATCCTGTGTTTTTGTTTTATTGTATCTCACACCGACACACACCTGTGCACGATCAACACAATTTGTCTCTCTTTCTCTCTGTCAAACACACACGCTCACACACACACACTTGTGCAAATTCAAATCCGGCATGCTTTCTGCCATGTTTATTAATTCAATAGATAAACAGCCAGTTAATGAAGCAAAAGAAATCCGCTGTGAGTCATCTATTTCAAGCTAATTAGCAATTAGCAGTGCATATTTCCATTAATAAATAACAAGCGGGGAGATGACGACCTGGAGGTGAACTGTAAACAGTAGATGTTCGGGCCGAGTGTCTCTCATAAACAATCATCCAACTCCATAACTTTCAGCCTTTTGTGAAGACGAGCAGGTACAAGTGCTGAAAGACATTGTAATATTTCTGAAAATAGAATTAAAAAAATAGAATTTCTTTCCTTTCCTCTCTCAGCCATCTCCAGCACTCAGTTTCACATGAAGTCTCTACAGAAACAAAACAAATTAAGACGCCTCAAAGGCTTCGTAAAAGTAAAAGCCTGCAGTAAATAAAAGAACACACAGAGCCGCTGGTGTTGGACCACCTGCGGAGTGAGAATAAAGTGTCTCACTAAACAATTTTAACTTTGTTTTAGAAGTTGCATATATAAAATCTGCTCCGCTCGATGAGACGATTGCTGAACTCTCATCTGGTCATATGAAAAGTGCAAATGGCGTTTCCAGGGATAAGGAGTTGAGCGTGTGTGTCTGCGTTTCCCCCCCTTTTCTGTCTGAGTGTGAAGTGAGCCATCATTTTATTCTGATATGACCAGGAATCAATGAGTGGATATAGAAAGATATAAAAGAGGAATAGAAAGCTTGTAGGAGACAGAAAGGGTCAATAGTGGGGCTACATATTGATTAAGTGTCTCTTACTCTCCTGGGGAAGAGAGAGAGCACTGCAGCAAAGTCATCCGGCCTCAGTCACATGACCACTTGACTTACTTCTACGGGCTTATTGCTAAGCAGCAGTGACTCGTGCACAAAGAAAAGCTTCCCCAGACAATGTTTGACCCTTCCCTGCACTTCTCCTCATACTGCCCCCTTCTGGTTGCTGACGGCAGCACAGCCGACAAAGCAACTTTTCCACCAACATTTATTAGACGCAAATTAGTAAAGAAATCAAATGTTGTTGACCATAAATGTGTGAAGGTAGTCGGTCGTATTCTCCTCACACCTCTCCTGCATCTCCTACATTTAGCAATGACAAACCAACCCTCACTTTTCTCCCTCCAGTGAAAAGAGTTGTGGTGACATCTAAAGTACCCCTCCTAGAGCCTTGAGCTAAATCTGTCAAAATGTTTTTCTCTCATGGATTTTTGCAGAGACTGGGTTGAATGTCTGCACACATAAATGGCAGCTGCACGCGCAGACACACACACACACACACACACACACACACACACACACACACACACACACACACACACACACACACACACACACACATGCATGCATAAGCACATCCGCCGGCGCTTCTCAAAAACAATTTTGGAGCATTGGAGAAAACTAAAATCTCCTCAAAGCCTAATCTTCCACAGTCAATTCAGAAATATTAGAGAAATTGAACACATCAAAATGTAAAAGTTTCAACTTGGTAGTTTTTCTCATTCAGTGGTTGTTTAAAGAGCAGACAAACAAATGTTATCTAAGTCTGTCACGTCCCCGTCCCGCTGATTGCACTCGCTGGCTGGATTGATTCTCAATTGTGACTTAGCTTCTTATCCAATCTCTCCCCGGCTCCCCCCCCCCCCCCCTTCCCGCTCCCTTCAGATAATAGCAGGGGGTCTAATTGGACAGGTATGTCTCTTGTTTTCATCAGGTTGTGCTAGAGGAGGACAAGAGAGGTTGATGTGGAAGCAGGGAACACCCTGCTGATTGTCCAGGCACTGATTCTATCAGACCCCATTAGGGAAGCCTGGAATTGCCAAGCCGAGGGAATAAAATGAAGTTGTTGCTTTAATTTCATGAAGAAAAAACACACATACAAAAAAAAAAGCACAGCGATAAAATTGAACTGTCCTCTCAGTGCTGATTTAATGGGCTCGGACAGGCTGAGATTACAATCATGTATGCAAACCTGTTATGCACTCTCACACACACATTTGCACTGTAAACAAGGCAACGTAGTAAAACATGGAGACATTCATTCTACAGCAAATTCCCTTTGGAGCTCGCGTACAGTAAGCCGGGGCTGGAGGACGGGTGAAAACAGGCCTCTCCTCCCCTCCGAGTCAGATTAATCCATCCCCTCCTTCCACTAATTAGCTGTCAACCGTAGAAATGTGGAATAATTAAATCGCTCGTTGAAATTCACGCTTAACATGCGACACTGTATTTGCCTCCCTGTCAGGCTGCACTGGCTGTAATAGCCTGAACGTGTTTCTGTGTGTGAGCGTGTGTGCGTGTGTGTGCAAAATGA
>NC_041366.1:20038065-20110565 GCF_900634415.1 Cottoperca gobio | reverse complement strand
TACACAAATGTCGGCGTTAATACGCTTTCTGTCCCGCTGCGTCTCTGAGACTTCCCCCTCACAGAGTAGCAGTTGCACGTTTTGTTTATCGACTGTCTCCGTCTCTCCATCAGGGCTTTCTCAGTCGACGGCTGAAGGGTTCGATAAAACGCACCAAGAGTCAACCCAAGCTGGACCGCAACTCCAGCTTCAGACACATCCTTCCAGGCTTTAGGAGCGTCGACAATGACAGGTGGGTGGTGTGTGTGTGTGTGTGTGTGTGTGTGTGTGTCTGCTGGATTTGTTCATATGTCTGTTCTATCCTGGTGCCCCTCTCTCTCTGCCTGATGGCTGGTTATTCAGGTCACTGTTGACACGTGCGTGTTTGTTTTGTCAGTGTATAGTGAAAAGAAGTGAATCCTGACTCTCCAATCTGTCACTTGTAATACGTGTCGCTCGGTCTCTCGCTCTCACTGTGACACACGAGGACTCTCCTGTCGTGTACCGCCTCAGCAGTTGTGGCGTTCGACTCGAGTCTCTGCAGAAAGAAAAGGTTGAAATGTGATTTGTTTTGGGGGGCGGGCGACAGAAGTGATCGCAGAGAAAACAACCTCAGATAGAAGGTGATGTGGACTGTTGTCGCACGCCTCCGCAGTAGAACAGAGAAAGGTCTTGATGGATTGAAGTGAGCGGAGGCCGCCGCGTTTAACGACAGCAAAGCTATCGCACAACTCGTGCAGTGTAATTCCAGTCGTTTGCTCACTACTCCCCGAAACACATGCATTAAAAAACCCTCGCGCATGAACAGCGCTCGCACGGCGCTTCAGTCTCTGATAGTTGCCCGTTTCTGATACCTTCTCCTGATTTCCTCAGGAGTTCAGCCCCTCGCGTAACGACGTCCATCAGGACTCCAGAGCGAGACACGTTGACCTGCATTTCTTTTTTTGATGGCGTTTCCATGCATCGCCCAAGTAGCGGCTCTATTTCCCATCACCTCTCTCTCTCTCTGCTGCGTCTGGAAACCAGCCAAGGTGTCCATCTGTGGAGATTAATTAACGGAGGTGCTGCTTTTGAAAAGATGTTCTACAGCGTTCAGTTTCAGAAGTCGGAGCCGAGTCGCCGCCTCTCTCCGTGATTTTAATGAGGCATTAACGTCACTGTCAAACTCTCATGAGGGAACGCGAGCGATTGTTCCGCGTGGAACATAGTGAACCGGTTGTCTGGTGCACTCGGACCAAAATGAGCTCGCACGTCCTCTTCTTTATCTCGCCGTCTTTCCTCTTTCTCCATTCCCGCTTCTCTAATGCGTCCGTTTCTCTAACCTCGCTCCCATCAATCCATTTCAGAGTCATCGGTCTCCAATTTCATCTTTATTGAACTCCTTTTCTAGTATCAGCACTTATGTGTTTCCCTCTGATCAAGCACGAGGAAGAAAGCATATATTGCACAGGAAATTGCAATATTCGGGCGCCGTCTTATCTCACCTGGAACGCATACCTCATACACCTCACTTGCAAATGCACACATTGACTCCCATGTAATGATACATCTCCTTATACATGTAGCAGAGAGAGACTCGCCCCTCTGGTATTTCCATCTTCGAGGACGGTATATGGGCACGGCAAGGGATGAATATAGTAGCACGTGTGTGTGTGTGTGTGTGTGTGTGTGTGTGTGTGTGTGTGTGTGTGTGTGTGTGTGTGTGTGTGAAAAAGAGGGAGAAAGCATGAAAAGTGGCAGAATGAGAGAGTAATGTGCTGTGAGAGGAGTCAGTGACACTCCCTGTCAGCCTCCCATCAGAGCACAGAGCGGTGCAGGAGAGGACAGGCCTGGGAACTGTGCAGGAGAGGGGAGGGAGATGATGAGAGGGAGGAGGGAGGGAATCCTACACCCTGAAAACTCACTGATGTGCAGCTCTGCATGTGTGTGTGTAATGTATGCAGGGAACACTTATTATTCACTTTACTTCTCAATCATTGTGCTACGAATGTACATTATTTCATCACATTACAGCCATTTACATCATTTTGTCTCCTTAACGTACTCTCTTGTATTCTCTTATTACATTTCACCACCGTGTATATGCATGTATCAACATACGGACACACACACACACACACTTCCAGTGCTGTGATGACATTGTTAGGCTTTGCAGCCTGAGGTGGCCTCAGGAGAGAGACCTGCAGATGAGGAGCAGCTGGTCTTCTAAAATGAAATATTCATCCGTGGTAATCAGAGGCTGGGCACTCAGCGAACACTCCTATCATTGGCAAAGCAGAAGCACAGCAATGTGTGGGCGCACACACACACTGTACACACACACACAAGCAAATTACTGCTTTATTTTGCCTCAAGGAATTACATCTATTTATACTTTATTACACTCTTCAGAATATAGTCAGGTTGTTTTTTGCAGGGTCTTCAGAAGTAGGATTTCATCTGCAGACGGTGAGAGGCTGCACAGTCTCACTGAAGCAGCCGACGTGTTTATTTGGGAGAAATAACAGGACACCTGGACACACAGGCTTCCATCCAAATGCATCATAATTCAACCGAATATCTGGGAAAGAAAGTCGACGGCCATTATGCGATTATTAGGAGTTGTTCATCGTAAGGAGGTGGCGCCAACAATTATACCATCGAAGAAGATAATTACACCATTTCTGCATTTCCACTCTTTTTGTATGCATACAATTGAATCTGTGCATAAAAACAGGCGGCTGGAAACACATAATTAAATAATTGTTGCGGCTTCTCTATTACTGTAACTGCACTGACACAACAGAGGGAGCTACAGGAATGAGGAACAACTTTAAGGGAAGCAAATAAGTTATTTTGAATCTGTGGTGTATTTATTTACTATATATACTGTATATAAACCATCTGGTGTTGTGTTGTGCCCTGACCTGGAGTTACCCTCCCCCTGTATGTCTCTTGTTGTATCTGACCCTCAGTCGCTGCTGCGCCCTCATCTGATCCACTCAGACCTCTGTGCACACTGATGCATGTCAGAGTGGCTGCAGCAGAGAGCCGTGGTTGGACTGAGTGACGCATGATCTCCTCACATCGCACTTTATTTCTTATTTTTTCACAGTGAATGTTGAATTGTTTTATTATTAATGAATCAGGTGCAGCAGGGTAGTATTTGTCTTTGCCTGTCTACATATTTTGAAGAGAGGACATAGTTTTAAGGCGGTACGTGTATTTAAACACTTGAGTTTTTGAAAGCGAGTAGCGTTCCTCTGGGTGGGTCCATGTTTTGCATCGCACACGAGGACGCAGGTGAAACATAACCTCAGATATAACACCTGTAAGACCTCAAGGATACAGAACGGCTGTGTTTGATTATCATCCAGCCTTATCTAATAAATAATAATATATATATATAATAAAATAAATACTCTCCAGGTCTCTAATTCCTTTCGTCCTGTCCATGTCTGTCTCTCGGCTGCTTTCCTCCCTGTTGCATCATAACAGATGTCGCTGGTCATTCAGGGTCGTTAATATAGAGTTTAACCTATTGAGTATTTAAGAAGGAAGTGTGTGTGTGTGTGTGTGTGTGTGTGTGTGTGTGTGTGTGTGTGTGTGTGTCTGTGTGTGTGTGTGTGTGTGTCTCTCTGTGTGTGTGTGTGTCTCTCTGTGTGTGTGTGTTCTTAACTGACGATGCTGAGCTCATAACATTCTGCTACATCTACAGAATCTCAGCTCCTCTATAAGTACACGCCGGCGTGCACACACACACACACATTTTGCATCCTGTGGTGGAGCGATACTCAGCTTGACATGAGGCCAGGAAATAAACAAAGAATAAACATGAAAAGGCCCATAACTCATCTCTTTGAAGTTCTTTATTCTCAAATGAGCCGACTTATTTATGACCTTTATAATGACCTTTATTATGTACGTTAACTTTGCAGGTGGACTGACACGAGGCCGATGTGATAAATACAATATGTTACTGCATCTAACAGCTGCAGCTGCACTTTAGGTGTAAATACTTGTGTGTTTATACAACATTAAGCATCTTCCATCATGCCATCTCTTTGGTGAATCAGTCACTGTTCGGCGGTCCACCTGTAAGTTGAGTGTCCTGCTGTCGTGTCTCTACAGCTTCCCTGAGTGCGTTTATGATATCATTGCTGGTGAGGTCGTCGTCCTGTCTATCCAGCCTCTACTGTGTAATGTGAAGACTTGTCTGTGCGTCTGGAAGAAGCTAACTGATTGGGATCGTGTGCAGCAATGACTCGAGTGTTTCTACAGAAGGAGCTGCTTCTGTAACGCCGTCACTCACAGATGTATCATTTAAGCAGATGGATGAAATGGCTGAGCCGATCCCTAACATCCGTATTTCTCTTCCTGTTTCTGTCCCACTTATCTCAGACAATGTGCTCAGCGTATGCTTTAATTATGTTTGCGTTGCAGAGATACTGCATGCTGGGTGATCTTACAGCCGCACGCTGGGGGAGGCTGCCGAAGCAGTAAAGCAGTCTAGAAAATGGATGGGTACAATAAAATATATATAGTATACTGTATATATCTGAGACAAAGACACAATAACAACCACAACGCACAGGGAAGGTAGCTACTCAAGACCTGTCAGAATGTGTGTCGTGTCCGTGAAATCTCAATTCGCATTATCTTAAAACAGGATTTTAAATTACCGAGGTCAGGAGTCCAAATTACCGCAGATGAGAAGAATATATTGGTACTTAAACTCATTATCGGGGTTAGGTCTTTGCTTAATGTGTCTTGCTTGCAGTGACCATATAAGGAAGTGAAGCGGTGGTATATCAGCTTTTACCCCGTAGCTCCGAATGGCTGCCTGTAACACAATTGAAGAGCCCTCGATGCAAACCCCCCAGTCATCCTTCATAAAGCTGCACCAATGGGTGCCATGGCAATTGTTCCAGGAGGAGGTGTCGGAGTGTGTGTGTGTGTGTGAGAACAGCACGGTGAGGGAGTGAGAGACACATCCATCCAATAATCCAATAAAGTGATGCCATTTAGAGTTATTAAATTCTGTAAACATTCCCCAGGTGGTTGCACTGTAATATCCACCTTTCCTTTCTGCTCCCTTCTTCCTCTCTCTCACTTACGTATTGACATTCACTTTTTGCTCTGCCAGCATCCCGATGCTTATTAACCCTTAATGCTATCGGCCCCTGCGTCTTTCTCTATTTGACTTCCTCCTCTTGCTCACGTGCTTTCATTTCTTTTTTACTTTGCTATCATTTGTCGCTTTGCTCCCGTCTTGTTTCCTCCGTTTATTCTAATCGCTATGTTGGGAGCTGTTGTTCGGAAGCTGCAGCTCACTGGTGGCTTTCTGCTACATTAAACCCAATCCACAGACTTGTCCCCAGACCCCCTTCTCTCCTCCCGCTGCCCTCTCTTCTTCATTTCGCGCCACTGCACCAACATCCCCCTCCTCGCGTCTCCTCTTGTTCATATTTGTCATAATTTGCTAACTCCCTGCCCTGTTGTCTCTACTCGTCTGTGTGCAAAAAGGACTTCTTTACAATCTCTTCATCCTCCATCAATCCCACTTCCCTGATCCTGAAGGTCACATGCTTGTTGATCACAGGCGGTACTTTACCCTCTGCAGCACATACACACACACACACACACACACACACACACACACACACACACACACACACACACACACACACACACACACACATACACACTCTCTATTCAGAGACAGAGAATTGATCACTTCATTATGGCATCATCCAATTCATGTGATTCAGTCACTGCATGATCTTTTTAAATGTTGATTCAGTATTTCTTTTTGAATTACACACACACACACACACACACACACACACACACTGGAGCCTGTCTGCAGAAGTAATGCACTCCGTGGCGACAACAATCAAAATGCCCAGTTACATCTTTGTTGCCAATCAGAAGAAAAACAATAGCAGCGCTTTCATTTTGTTCATTGCAGCAGTATAATTAGGGAGGCTGCATCTCTCTCCGTCTCCGTCTCTGGCATCCTTCCCCTCTCGCCGTCTCATTTGCGATGCATCAGCATGATTTGCCGTAGATGAAACGGAGCTCTCTGGGTAATAATGTGTTGCGCTGAGCAGGTTTCACCTACCCACTGTGCGTCGTTGAGCGGACTAGGATCGCAATAGCATCTAAAAACTTAATGAGTCTAATTGGTTTGGTTGAAAGGCTTCGCGGTGTTATTCCTCTTTAGTCGAGCTCATGATGAGGACTTTATTAAATCAAGCGTAATGCTGTGTTGTTCAGCTGCTCAGGCAGAGGTGGGTGTTTTGAAAAGGTTAATTTGTTCTGCTTTCATAAACAGAGGGCTCTTCATTTGCTTCAAGGACAGATATTCTGTTTTGAAGTTCTAGCACCGTGTGTGTGTGTGTGTGTGTGTGTTTCTGTGAGTCAAACAGCACAAGTTGTATATACTGACGTCTACGGTTACAGACTGTCTGTTTCCCAAAGTAGCTTAAGTACATTAATTAAGATAAACTCTCCTAAATGAGATTGATTTATGTTACAAAGGACGTCGGCACCGACTTTAACTGTTGCTTCTCAAACATTCGGGAGAGAGCCGTTTGTGAGCGTTTAAACAAAACAAGAAAACAGGAAGTGAAATCCGTTTTCTTGATCAATGTTTTCACATGAACATGTCCATACAAGCGTTTCCACAATCCAGAAAATGTGTTTTCATTCTATTAAAGAGATAAGAAAAGGTTGACACACAGCTGAGAGGCCAGGAGGTGAGTGTACTGCAAGTCTTCTTTAGTAAACTGAACAAATGGATGCACAAATCGTCTCCTTCAAAAACATCCACAGATCTTTTCACACACAGCTGACAGCAGTGTGATGCCACGTGCACGGCTGCAACTCACTTTTCATTATTGATTAATCTGCCAATTATTTTCTAATTGATTTAATAGTTTGGTCTATATCAGAGGGTGTTAAACATGGGGCCCGGGGGCGAAAACCGGCCCGCCAGAGGGTCCAATCCGGTCCCGCGGGATGACTTTGCAAAGTGTAAAGATGAGTTGTTTTGATCATAAAGTAAAATACTGTTCCAGATACATGTGATGAAAATGTGTTGTGCCTTTGTAGATACACACTGTGATCTGTGAGTTGTAACACACATGTGTAAATGATAAACTGATACTACTGTTGAAATTGCTCCTTTGTTTCTTAAGAAATGTCAGGTTGTTCATAATGTTTTGAACATTTCCAGAATGTATTTGTACTTTTTTGCACTAAAACGAAGGGAACATGTGGAGTTATTTATTTACAGGTTATTATGCTGTGATGTTACTGGTCCGGCCCACCTGAGATCACATTGTGCTGCATGTGGCCCCTGAACTAACATGAGTTTGACACCCCTGATCTGTACAATAGCAGAAACATTTATTTTAAATGTCTTGTTTTGCCAAAACATTTTATGATGATATAAATGGAGAAAAGCTGAAAACATAATTCTCTGTAATTCTTTGCATTGTTCTGACGATCAACGAAGTGATCAGTCGTCTAAATGCATGTGGCTCTGATGGAGAGCCTTTTGCTTGTTAATTACTTTCTTTAAGGAAAGTGTGCGTCCCTCGTCCCTCTGGTGACGCTGTGACATTTACATTGTACTAAATTAGGTCCAGCGTATTCCAGGGAAGCCGTGCTGTGTATTGCTTCTCTGATCACTTCACCATCTCCCATCATTTGTAGCAGATTCTTCCCGGCCGCCCTCGTGGCGTTGACACCTGCCCGGCCGCTAGGTTTCGGTGGCTCGGTTGATGTTTAACACTGCTGGGCCTTCTGTGAGCCCGATCGAGCCCTGGCCAAGGGTCTCCGCTCTTCCATTCTCTCCCTGGGTAATGAGTTGTAATGGATAGCGCCTTGAGCGTGACAGGAATACAGAGCGCCCCATCAAAGCAGCTCCTCGCGCATCCCTTTAAAGGACTGCTCGGTACGCATGCAAACACTCCTCTCTTTAATCTTCTCTTCGGGCTCTTCAGTTATTCATCATGTACAGATATTGTCGCCGTCTTGAAGGGTCATCGTCTCCATGAAAACTGCAGGTAACATGTACGGTTAACGTGTGACACCAGCGGTTTCAACTGTATTTGTTTGGGTTGAGGATCCGTATATAGGCGACCCTGTCTTCTCGTGGTGTGCAATCGTTTAGTAAAAGCTCCTATATTGCAAACTTCAGGCCTGTTTGCGTCTGACGTACTGTGCTGTGACTCTCACTGCACTTTATCCGAGCGGACTAACCGGCGGGAGACGTGTAAGAAACGCTTCAGTTTCCCCATCGTTGTAATTAACTGGTGCTAATGAACCGTGGCAATATCCACGTGGCCCAAAACGAATCTCCAGGAAATGTGAGCTGAGACTTAGGCAGGCAGGTGTTGTACTCTCATGAGATGTGGTGCGAGAGTACGCTGAGGTTTGCACCGCGACCTAGCTTACTGAAGATGTTTGCTGTGTTAAGTGACCGTCTGCCTGTCCAGTTTAAATCGTTTGCAAACGGCAACCTCTTCCAGGTTTCTGCAGACTGATCAGCATCGCTGACCCACATTTTGGTTGAGTTTTGGACTTTGCGTGGACTGATTCACATCTCAAAACATGTATCGCGTGTTATATTTTGTTCCACTTATGGTAATGTTGCACCTATATAATGTGGTGCATTGCATTGTGGGATTGTTTGCAGAGAGCAGTATACATGCCACGGACTACATTACCTCATACAAGCCCGTCTCTGTTCTATCATTGACGCCTGTGTGTAAGCAATGATGCAACACTTGTGTGTGTTTTAACTTTATTAATGTTCAGCGTATTCTTGTTGATAGGTTACAAAGTGTGCAGAGAAACCTCGGTGTGACGGAGCACTTTAGACTTTGATGAAGCTCGATGGGCTCTCGGCGTGCTTCACCAGTCAGTGTCCCTCCTCCAGACACGGCCTCGTTAAGGACTGTCGTGTCTGCGTCGAGCCTCGGACATTGTGACTCTTTATGAGGTAATTGAATAGTTGGAGAGACAGAAGAGGCAGAGATGCACTTCGCTGAAATCTCCCGTTTTTACTGATTTTGGCTCAATATTCTATATCTCTATTATTTTATCCCGAATTGTTTCAGCTTTAACTTCTTTGCACACATCTATATGCCATTTATTATGCTTTGTTAATAAAATACTATTGCTGTGATATGTATCGAATAGAGAGCCTTGCACATGTGGCCTAACAGCAGCACAGCCTTTGTTGCCAAATGTTTTTAGCCACATTCAGTCTGAGCGCGCCCCACTGACTAAATCAATATTTATATAAGGAGTAAACCAACCAAAGAAACCAACATTTACCAAAGAGGTTAATCATCCCGACATTGCGGAGCAATTGCACTGGATTGCAGCAAACATTGCTCTCAAGTCATTAATCTATAATCCACAGCATTATCTCTCCTTCAGGAGGAAGCTACTGAGATACCTTCCATGATTTGTTCTGTTCAAACCAACAATGTGACTCAGAGCTCAGTATGTGCACCCTCCTCCACACCCTACTGTGTGGTCATTTGGTTTAAGCGTGCACTAGTGTGTGTGTGTGTCATGTGTCCAGGAGAACAAGGGGGTAAGGGTGATGTCATGTTTGATGACATCATTGCAGACGTGCAGGGAGTGCAGATTAGTGGCCACCGTGGCTCTTCTGAACGAGCTCTCCACACAGCTGCCCTGCCTTATGTGTGTGTCCTGCCGCAGCTCTTAATCCCCTCATGCCAGCTCTATTAGTGTGTAAGCTCTAGAAATAGCCTCAAACTCACCCCTATCTTCTCTGCCAGTCTACCAATCCCAGCTCAAATTGAGCATGGCAAAAACCCTCCCACCCACATTCCAGTCTCCCTACTACCAACCCTTTGGCCGGCCCCATTAGCCAAGTCACTTGGCCAACGCTGAGCTCCAGCCTCTCATGTACTGTGTTTTTTTTCTTCTGTCTGAGCCCCAGCATGAGTCCTAGTCTCCCAGCTGAACCGGGTCCATGCTCAGGGCAGGTTGCCGGTACATGCAACACTCCCTCAGTCCCAAGCGGAGGCGGTAGTGGCTGACAGGGAAAACAGAATATCTCGCACTAGAGTTGACAGGACAAAGAGCACACACACTCCCACTGGAGAGACACACAAGGGGGGCAGGGCCAAGCTAGGCTGCGCCACACACACACACACACACATGTGATCCACCACCCCCTTCACCTCCCTGCACACTATATGCAGGCTCCTCCCTGCGCAAGCAAACCGAAATGGGAGCTGTAGTCAATCACTGAGAGTGGGTTTAGCTGGAGTTAGTGAGAGGGGGAGAGACAGCAGGAGGAGAAAAGGGGACCAGTCTTCATCATCCCAAGACCCGTGTGTCGGTGTACATGCCGAATGAAAGAAAGCCGAGAGAAGAGAGTGTGTCCCATTTCACAGACACAGGAAGTAGGGCATGCTCTGTACAGGGTGAGCAAGGGAGGGTGGGAGAAGGAAAGGAGGAGAGGGAGCAGCGAGAGAGGGCGAGCATTGTAGCGCTTATTCTCCACCCCTTGTCTTAAAGCAGCAGCAGGAGGAAAGGGAAAAGGAGTCAGGGAGAGAAGGAGGACGAGAACCGCAAGCGAGGAAGCAAAGAGGCGAGCAGCGGTCTGCAGCGGTCTGCATCGGCAGCAGGGGGGGGGGATGGAGCTTTGAAATCGCCTCTGCCCTCATCCATCCCTGCCTCGCTGCTTTTTCTTTTTTCCCCCTCCTCTCTTGTTCTGGCTCAGCCTCGGCTTCTCTCTCCGCCTGCCTCTGATTGTTCTGTGGAATTCTGACAATGCCTGGTGAGTGTTACTCCTGCTTTTCACATGTCACTCGCCGTCCTTTGTGCGTCGGTTTTGCTCGGGTTCATGCGGCGGGAGATTATATTTCCTACGCGAATGTGTGGCCACGGACAGACGAGAGGATGCTTCATTCAGACCGTTTACGCTCCTCTGCCTCTGAGCCGTCCAGCTGTGCTGTCCTCCTCTTTCTTTGCTTCTCTCTATCAGTGATGATGCAAAAGAGGGCTGCTCTTCTGAGCACGCACACGCACACGCACACGCACACACACACACACACACACACACACACACACACACACACACACACACACACACACACACTACTACATCCTGCATACATTCAGGTTAGCCATTATTATGTAATTGCTTTGAACTCCCATTCTCGCTTTCATTCCGAGCGATGCATTTGTGAAGCGTGATGTTTGATGTGTACGACACCAGAGATGATGAAGAAGAGAGGACTTGATTGTGTCCTAAATGTAGCAACATCACACAACGCTGGCCTGTGTGACGGAGGGCAGCCAGCTAACACACATCAGATGACTGGGCCACGCTGTGAGGTCAGCCGGCTGAGTTTGGCTTCGTATGTTGGAGGCAATTAGCAGTTTAAAGGAAGCGAGCCGAGTGTCCCACGGATAGAGAGTTCGAGTCTCGGAGAGCAACAGCTCATTTTTCTTATTGTATATGCATTTCCTTCACAAGAGATGACAAGATGGGGGGGAGAAAGGCTAATCTCTGTACTCGTCTTCTCGTCCAGGCCTCGGGGAGTTTATATTCAGTCAGTGCGAGTTATCCTGTGAGCTGTCCTCCATGTATTTACATTTAGCGTTGAGATTATATAAATGTATTTCCTGACAGTGATTTGATTTTGATTTTCGTGCATCCGTAGTCCAGTTAACGCACCACACACACGTTTTACTGTTGGCCGCAAAACATACTACACACACACACACTACTTACACGCATGGGATTAGTCAGCAACCACACATCAAGTGTAATTAAGTTATTCCGGTTAGTTGAGTTATTGCATTTGAACGCGTCTCATTAAGGCGACGGATACAACACAGACCCGTCAGTCGCCGCTCGACACAGCCCGACCTCCCTGCCACATTATGGAGGCAGAGTTCAGTGAAACAGCTTCTGCTGGAGAACAGCCTTCATCCAAACATTTACTTTCCTCGCTTCACGGGAGAAAGCCATCTTGTGTTTAGTAAACGTGTAAATGACAGTTTGATGGCTGTGTGGCTTGTTTACTGCAGTATGCAGATATGTTTGAGTGTGAGAGCTCAGCTGGTGGTCCTCTTGATTGCAGCCTGCTGCTGAACCCTCCAGAACAAAAGCGAGCTTGACTCCGACATATTATGCTACAAGCTTTTTGTGTCTGTCTGTATTTGTATGCAGGAACAGTGTGATTCCTACCCCCCCCCACCACCACTATGTCTGTTTGCGTGCATGATGCAAATGCTTCTGCACAGATTTAATAGAAGTGCACACATACTGTTTGCAGATACACATGTGTTTTCAGCGTGTGTTTTTGGTACGATCCATTCGTACTTCAGGTCAGCCTGAACACTGAGCTGTTAGTCATTTTCACAGCCTAACAACAGACAAAGACGGGAGATGATTAGAGAGCACGTGAGACAAGCGGGATGCAGATCAGAAGACGAGGCACAAGAGTCTGCTATTGTTAATGTTCCAATGCTGTGTGCTGGTTCATTCTGACTAAACCTCTTATGCAATGTTCATCCACCTTCCAGGATGTTGCTCTTGATTTCCTGCTCTTGGGCTGAACTTATGAAATGAAATGAATCACATATAAAGAGTCAATGCTTAGCTCTGGACGGTATCTTCGTCCGCCACGTCCTTCCCATATTTGTGCGTCTTTTCTGCGAGTGTTCTGTGTAATTACTCTGTCCGAGATCATCTCTGTGATGTCCATTGATTTACTGAGAGCTAGTGAAGTGGAGCGGGGCATTTGATCAGACACATGTACGGGAAGGGAGGAGTGGGTCAGTGCCGCACCCATGGGCCACGCCACTGGGGGTCAGTAGGTCTGAACCATTAGCAGTTTACAGAGGGGGGGGGGGGGGGGGCAGCAGTCACAGTTTAACACTTAATCAACAACATCAAAGCTCAAGACTAGCGTGTGTGTGTGTTGTCTCTACACAGTTATCTACATTCTGCAAGTCACCATCTTCAGATGTGTTGTCCAGAAAGCCACGTCGATCCAACGTAACCATATAACACATTTAAATGATCTGATAAATGCATACAGTCGTCACAAAAGGGATGTTTGTCTTTGAAATGTCGACATTTTGGAGATGCGTGGTTTTCAGAGGACAACAACAATATGTAGTTTTAATCCATAGCGTTCACGATTGATGTGTTTCTACATTAATAGTTAATACTACTTCCTGTTTGTTTAATTCATGTGTTATTATGGAGGAGGAGGTTTGAACTGGCATCAGATGTTCTTGATTTGAATCCACCAATACGTTCAAATACACAGGATTCAAACGTTTAGAGGATATTCTACACACACACACACACACACACACACACACACACACACACACACACACACACACACACTCATTAGTCGAAATGATCAATCTGAAACATAATTCCGAGCATGAAAAGAAGAGGGGCCTTACATAAAGATATCTTAATTTCTGAGGGCTGGTAAACAATTTAACGCTTTGAAATGTGCGATGCGCGTCGTGTATGTATCGTCTTCCACCTCGCTCGCCGTTGTGAATGACGGATGCTTGAAGCAGGCAGACGTTCAGCGACACTCTTGTGGGTCTCCTCAGCTCTGCCTGGGAGAGGATGAGAGAGGAGCATATGCTCGTGACGGGGCAGTGTGTTGTGCGTTGTCAATAATTGAATCCCTTATTGGCTCTGTCCTGCCCTAAAGGCCGGAGCGCGGCATCAACACGAGAGGCTCTGGAGCATCAGTCCTCCAGGTCTGTCCCTTTATCTCTGTACGTTGTACACTAAACAAACACGCGGACCGGCCGACGTCACCGCCCCGTCTGCATGATATGTGTCTCTGGACAGTGAGCTGCTTTGCAGAGATGAATGATGGGATCTTTAATGTCTCCAGTGCTTTCCATTTCCTCTCGCTGCTCTTTCTGTGCCTGCTTCTAGACACGGAGACGCCGTCTTCGCTTAGCTTGATATTATAACTAGAGCGATAAATAATATCTCCGTATGTTTATGCTTGGCCACAATGCACCGTGTGTGTCTCGATATGATCATTTGAGTAAACTGATGTGAGTGTTAAAGTCAGATTGGTCTTTGGGAATGTATTCTTCTTATGCTTATGTTGTTAGTGTTGATGTGAGTCAGTCTCTTCATCTCTTTCTCCCACTGACTTCCTCTCGCCCTGCCCTGTCTTCACACCTACTTGTCCAACACGTCTCGCCCTCTCTCCATCCGCCGCCCAATCCTCAGCGATGCAGACTTGTGGAAGCTTGCCTGGAATGGCCTGTATCCACGATTATTGGTCTGTCTCTCCCTCCCTCCCTCCTCACGTCTGGTGGTGCTCCACTAAACAGGTTCGCGGTTAGCAAGGGAAACGTGTTCAAGGCGAGGCCTCTCCGGGACAGACAGACAGTTAGCCCCGTCTCTCCCACCTTCTCTCGTGACCCTGTAGCTGTCTGCTGCCGTACACCTGGCTCATGACCCGGCACATAGCCGCCCACACACTCCTTGGCACAATTCTTCTCACAACATCACATGGACTACAAATACATTTACCGTTTGCTGGTGCGTGCAGCCACGGAAACCTCGTCTGCACACACTAATGCACATATACTGTACACAGAGCCGAGCTGCGGCGCTACTCGGTACACAAGGCTATTGTTCACTTTTTCCTATGAATAATGAAGATGTTGAGATTACTCTCTGTGTTCCTCTCCTGCTGCAGTGATTACAAACTAACTTCCATAGATAGAACAGCCTTGGCCCGTCCCTCTCCACACAACCCTATGAGGTATGATATTATCATGACCCAGACCAGAGGAATGAGGAAGTCCCCCGAGTGTTTAGTCTCCAGGCTTTGCCTTGGCTTTGTAGTTAACCTTTAACCAGCCATTCTGCAGAACAGCAAGGCACGCCAGGTCTGTTTACTTGTGATAAGAGCGAGCAACTCTAATCCATTGCATCGGGGAGAACAAGTACATTAGACCTCCTCCAGTTTCACCTCCCCAAATGATACTTAAATTGTTTTGGAGCTGGAGAGCCGGTCCATCTATAATGGGCTGCAGAGACCTTTTCCGCTGTATAGTTCACAATGAGTTCCATTGTTGAGGTCGACAGCTGCTTCTGGCTCCTGTAGAGTTTCACTTAAGTCTTTTTACATAATGACGGCTGTGTAAGTTCTGTTGAATGATGGAGCTGAAATGTTCTCCTGTCATCCGGAAAGCGTTTTAATAGGAAGTACTGAAGGTGGACCTGTTTCCATGTAATTACTTCCCAGAGATGACTGACATGTCTGTTTTTAGAGCTCAAACATCAGCTCGACTTGAAGCGTCTCTTGACAGCATGTCTCTGCTGTGACATCAGTCTTCCCTCACTGGGTCGCCAGCTATTTGGACACAACCTCACAATACATCTGGCAGTGAGTCTCTGGCTGCTCTCACTTCTTCTCTTTCTCGCTTTTGCCTTTTATTTTTTTTTTGCCTTTTCCTCTCTCCAGCCAGCGACCCAGCATTTTCCCACAGAGTGCAGAGCTGAAGGCTCAGCCTTTGTTTCCTGCTGCAGGGGAAGATGGTGGGAGGAGGAGGCAGGCTGACTTCCTGGCTGCCAACTCGAGGTCTATGTCAGTGTGAGAAAAAGCAGGGGGGGACAGATCTGATGATGGCAGAAGAACTGTGCATCCCAGGGACCGACTTCAGCTAGAAGAAAATAGATTTTGCTATATTTCTCAGACGGAAGCACCTAAATAACTTCATAACAGGCTGTCAGCTCTTTCCCTCTTCCTTCTTTTGCTTTAATTAGTTGTCGTGTTAAGAACAGAGTCAGAACTGTCCTTTACGCTACCACAGATGGGAAGTGAGCATTTATTTTAATAATGTTTTCTTCCTGAAACCACTATAACACGAGCTATATATAACATTATGAAGTTATATGTAGTCAAACAGATGGAAACTACAACAACCAAAAAGTACAACAAAGTTGCTTTAAGATATTTATCAACTTGACATTATAGTACTCGTTGAGATAGTTTTATTATTTTTGAAGCACCATATCCAATCCCCCCTTCATAAGAGCATGTCGGTGGTGTTCATGCTTCATGCAGGCACGTCCTAAATAACAGCGCTGTCTTTTTAAATGGGATGTGGAGAGGGGTGTGTTTGTAGCAACAGACATCCTTTGGGAGCGGTGTGGTGTAACTCAGAGGGCAGAGGCTCCAGCCACGTTCCCAGAGACTCAAAAATAGTCTGGAAAACACTGTGGGCCGGCCGTGAGTGAGGAATGCGACCCAAAGTGGATTTGTGCGTTTTGGGAATCCAGCTCGGACAGGTTCTGCTGGACCATGTTTCACATATTCAGTCGATCGTAAGTGTCATTTTGTTTTAATCCTTCATGTATGGGTGTGCTTGTTGCTGTGGATGGTTACAGCACAGCTGTGGCTGGTAGAAACCTCTGTCTCTGCATCCACCCACAGTTCACTCAGAGCTGCACATTGTGGCTTCATCGGATCGCTTTGAGTTCTTTTACATACAGTGCTGTAGAAATGTATGAATTAAGAACGGAAACAAAACTCAGGATAGTTAGTTAAAAAAAAAAGAGAGACGGTGCAGTACATCCGAACAGTTGGGAGAGTAAGAGGTGCTGAGAGAAAAAGCAGGGCACGTTTAGACTCGAACATGAAAACTATTCAGCGCCGGAGGCAAATCATGACTTTAGAGTGCAAATAAGATCCCAGCTTTGACAGTTCGCTTTACAATTTCCAGCCAATTATGTGCTAACGCTTCTTCACCTGTCTGAATCTGGCATAAATAAGAAAGCAACTATTAAAACAGGATAAAGTGTAAAAATCCCATGTTTGCAGAGATCATATGCTGGATGTTGTGACCGTGTTGCGTGGGAAGAAAGTCTCTGCCCTCTCGTTCTCCCCGTGAACTCGAGAGTGTTTGCCTGTTTCTTTGTCCAATGCCACGGGGTCTTTCTGAATATTCAGGTCAAGAAGTGAAGAACACACTTCCTCATCGCCTCCTCTCCTTTGCACCTGGTGTTATCAGTTCCCCGAGCACTTAACGCTTATGCAAGAGTTGAAGAGAAAACACTTTCTCGCTTGTAACTAATTCATATTTCCCTCTGAAATATGCAATGATGTTATGCAATTTCTGTTTGGGGTTTGGTGGGTCTTATCCTTACACATGCACGTGTCATGTTAGCCTATATAATCAGGCTCTCCGGCACAGATGCACACGCCATGACCTTGGACGTATTCTCATTGATGTGTGGCTGTTGTGCCTTTATTAGTCTTTAGTGGAAGCTGAATAGATTTGTGATTTAAGAATACATATATTGCCACAGTGGATGCAATTGAATGACAAATCAATAACGGCTAATGAGGATTAACACGTGGGGAGTGCAAAGCGTGTATTTGTGCGTGTGTATGCTATTCCAATATGACATCTACAGCGTAATCGTGTGAGAAAATCATCTTTCCTCTTCTGTAGTGAAGTCAGGTTGTAACGTCTCTCTGACACCCTTCAGTCTTTAACGTTAAGGATCTCTGGATGGCCTGAAGCCAGATGATAATTCAGTGAATTAGTCAGACATTGGCTCACGTTAGGCCGGCGTTTTCACGTCTCCCGGTGATAACTACATCATCTTTGCCTCCGTCTCCCACCACTGCCCCACTCTCCTCTCTGCTGCGGTGTTTAAGTGCAGAATTAGTGAGCGTGCGGAGCGGTCACAAGTCATTTAAATGACAAAGCAAAAGGAAAAAATGGTTCTTTTGTCAAGAGCGCCGTTTCTTAGCTTTAAAATAACGAATCAGCGCTGACCTGCCGAGGTTATTTGTTGGCAAAGTGGCCTGCGTTGGCTGTTCTTTAAAAGCATCTATAATTATCACAAACAAGAAGCCGCCGTCATCCAGAACATATCTCTGCCAATCCGGGCGTCTGGTTCATTCCTCGCAGTTTGGATGAAAGCAGAGATGTGTCGTCGTGCTTCTCGTTTCACATGTGTTCACAGCCAGCATTCATCTTGCTCCTGGACATTGTGAAATGCAGTTTGTGGCATACATTTACAAACATAAATAGAATATGTAGTAATAAGCAACAATCCATCGAGTAATAGAGTAATATTGATTTTGGTTCATTTCATTTTGCGTGCTTATGAAATAATCAATTCCTAACCCTTCACCTCGCACTCAGAGTATTGATAGAGTTAGACAAAAACATTCTTAATGCTGCTTTCTGCTTCAGTCCGTCCATGTTCCTGTTGATCCGGTGAAGATAAAGTATAAATATATATATATATAGACCGCTGACCTACTTCTCCAACTGAGAAAAGCCTTAATATTGAATTGGAGTGATGGAGTTATGTGGGGCGGAGAGAGAAAGAGGAATAGTTGATCATATCTCTCGCTCAGTAGATCAAGAGAAGTAGAATATGGATAAATAAATATAGTATTTGTCACGACTTATGACACAAATGCTTCTGTATTTTACGTGCTCAGTGAACACCGTCGATGACAGTTCAGTGCAATCGATCATTTCTCCATCATTATTGTGCGATTATAAAGGCGCAATCATACTTCTGATCCGTCTTTACGTGTACGGGAGCGTCTGACACCACCTGTGTGTGTGAATGTGTGTGTCGTCACACTCGCACAGGGACATAACAGGGACTTCTTCCCCTACATGTCCCATAAAGTGCAATGTTAAAATCTATATACCGATCACACCACATGTGTGAGTTCCAGGAAGGCCATTAGTGTGACGTTTGACCTTTGCCCTCTGACTATAGCTGCTACTAAAGGAGTTACTCATTAGTGCGACCTTTGACCTCATTACACATTCTTTGTCACTGCAATGTTTTGGTTGTCCTATCCCCCCCCTCATGTACTGTTACTGTGACAGACAAACACCCACACATAGATATTCCTGTCCGTGTAACAAAGACCATTGTTCACGGTTCAGTGTTGCTTACGGTTACAACAAAAAATGTGAAAATCACATTTACCAGTCGCTGATTAGCTATGATTATTTCTGTAACAGTTAGGACACTTACAATTCAAAAGAAAAAAACATAACACAATGCCTGTAATGCTTTATTATAACTGTTGATAATTACTGAGCTGGGCTGTAGCCTATGCTCGTTTATACAGACACAGAAGACGAACCTGCTCAGGTGAAGGCACACTGGTCTATGATGGAGGATAAACACTCTGAAGCTTTAGTTATTACGTTGGCATGCTCTGATTCTCCAGTGGGACCAAACGCCCTGTACCTATCGAGACATGCTTCTAATATCTCTTTAACTCTTGGCTCTTGAAACTCACCTGGTAAGAGAATAAGTAGTCAGAAAGATGCAGCACATGTGTCACATCCTGCAGAGCTCGGCACAAATGAATACTGTCGAGAAATGTCCACCAAAAAATAAAAAGTCTTCGCAGGTAATTGGCGTGCTGTGTTCTGCAGCTGCTGGTGTGATCGTCTCTGTCCAGTGGTTGTGGTCGCAGCCAGCTGTTCTGTTCTCTCTCACTCAGCACATGACCTTAGAGCCAAGCTCCAGCCCCGGCCCGCTCCACAGCAGCTCCTCGGCGCTTCGTATTGGTCTCCCGCGGTTATTGTCCTCGCAGATGTTACACTGAATTACCTCCCAGCCTAGCAGGGACTCTACGCTCTCACTGTAATCAAGCTGTGTGTGTGTGTGTGTGTGTTACAGCCTGGCTCAGTAGCTGCGTTAGCTCTCCCAACAGTTGTTCTGCAACCACCTGATCTCAGTTAGCAGCCAAGCTTTCCCACAGTTCAGCGTGTCTGCCAGTGCTCTGAGTCAGGCTTCCCTTCAGACTCCTCAAACAGACTCTCAGAGGAGCCGAGATAGTGAATGCTAAAGCTAACTCCCTCTCTGGTGTGTCTGTTTAGTGAAAAGGGTGTGTTTGCGTGTGTGTCGTTCTTGCCTTTTTAAAAGCTTCCTTCCTTCCTGTAAATGAACGGCCGTCTTTGTCCTTCTACACTTACAGCTAACGTGTCCTCCCATGTATAGCTCTACGGTCACAGCATAGCTTCAGTGTTCATCCCTTCTTGTTTGGGGCTGCGATGCCTGGAGCAATGTCTCTCTCTCTCTCCGCTCGTCTCAGCATAATCTCTCCTTTGTCTTCTGTGCATTAGACCGCCGGCACTGTAAGAGCCCAAAGAGCCGACGCCATCAACCAGCGCAGGTGCCGCAAAGCACTAATACACAGGATGTGGACTAACATGGACTTGTGCCCACTCATCTATGTTACCCATCTGCTTTAATGCACATCTTTGTGTTTTCCCTTTCGCTGTCATTGTAATGGCTTTCATGGCCAGTACGACACAGCCAATCAGGACTCTCAGAGGTCACGGGTGGATGAGCAGAGTGTCTAAATGTGATGTGTGGAAACCTTCCTCCTGGGGGGGTTATTGGCGAAGGGAATTGCAGTGTAGCTTTCACATCAGCTGCTGCATCTCCAGCTCACTTCACTTCACTCACAACCTCAAACTCTGTCTTGGTCTGCAGAGATCATTCTCCGTGGATACTCTGCTGTTGACTGGATCTTCTAGCCTCCCTGATTGGTGTTTTGGGCTCCGAGGCCTGTAGCCACATGTCAGTGGTTCAGCTCACACATTTGCCGTTCTGCACCAGCAGCATCTGACAGGATCCCCCTCGTCTCTTTCCCTGGCCTCCTCTTGCCCACTCTTCTTTCTGTCTCTTGCTGGGGGCGGCGTGTTTGTTTTTATGTCTATATTCTCCGGCTACCCATCGCCCAACTGTTCACTCCACTGCAAGTGACAATCGACAGATGGCAAAAACACACATTTTCCATGGGTTTCCCCCAAAACACAAATGCCATGTACCGCTGAATAACGTGTGAACATATTCGAACACCAACCGGGGGTACGATTACAACTTCCTCTCTGGGCTGATGGAGCCTCATTATTTCTGCAGAGCACTAAGAAAGACTTGCACACATCTGCTTGGATCAAATGAGCGATCAGACCCGTGACAGAGTCTTCTGCAGTGTGACACGCACGTAGTTGTTGCGCCAAAGCAGAGGGAATAATGGACACTTTATTGTGTGAGTCTTGAGGCATGAATAATGGCTTATTTGTCCGGTTGCCTGTCTCTGTAGTGCATGTGATTCACAATTAAGCTTGAACAAATTGCGATTGTTTTTCCCCCGCTTTGATGTTAGTGGGTTAGGGCTCAGGTGCTCGCGGAGCGGTCGGTATTGCTGCCTGGGTAGATCTTTACAAGACAAGCCAGCTGTGAGACTCTACAGGGATATAAATATGATGAAAACTCTGTGTATTGCAACCTCACCTCAAGTGCACTATTACAAACCACTTGTCTAACCACTGCGCTGGAGTTCGTACCAAAACCATCTCATCTGGTTTAGCATCTACAGGTTGCCAAGCTCGTGTCCCGCAGGCCACACTTCTGCTCATTCTCTATAATAATTCATCCAAGAGCTGAAGCCAAACTCATCTCCTGTGCCGTCAGGCTGTGTTAATGGGTTGTACTGAGGCTTGCGTCGTAGATAACAAGTTCAAATGTTGTAATTTAAAGATGGCATAAAGTGTCTTATTGTGGTATTTGGACACCACAAAACTAAGCGTTTAACACTTCACACTGTTCTGAAGGTATTTCCAGAAACGTTTAAAAGGTACTCAAAGACGCTTTACAGGAACATTTGTATGTACATTTAAAATACATAGAAGTAATTACTCTTTAAAAGCAGATCTGAAGAGATTTGAACATGGAGAGATCAGTGAGTGAGTTCCAGAGGGAGGGGGGCGGCGGCGATAGAGAAGGCTCTGTCACCCCCAGGTCCGGTGCTCGGTCCTTTGTGGCAGGGACAGGAGGTTGGCGGCGGAGGAACGGAGGCTGCGAGAGGGAGTGTGGTGATGGAGCAGGTCGGTCAGGTTGAGGCGGGCTTTGTAGGTGAGGAGGAGGAGGATTTTAAAATGGATGCGTTGGGGGGGGGGGGGGGACTGGGAGCCAGTGGAGGTTCTGCAGGACAGGGGTGATGTGGTCATGGGTGTGGGTGAGGAGACTTATCTCTGCGAAGACAAGGGTGTGACTGTAATTGATTTACATTGTCATACTTCAGCGAGCCTCATGTCTTGTTTAGAAGCATCGCATTGTTATTGTTCTCATTTAGTAGATTTTACCAAACATTTCTTTAAAAGACACTTTTGTATAAAGAGCTCCCTGTCGTCAAGGATTGTGAGTAGAATAATGTGTCTCCCTGTATGTCTTTGCGCCGCTCTACTTGCTAATATGCGTGCTTACTTGCTCACAGTTCTCAAGTGTTTGTTTGGCAGAGTCCATTATTAACAAGTAGTGTCAGCGCCAGTCTGTGGAGCGACTTGAAAGTCCATTGATTATTGTAAATGCTGGTCTAACAGCAAAGCAACTTGCTGTGTAAAACCCCGTGTGGGGCGGTAGCCACAGGAAGCACTGTGAGCAGGAAGGAGTCTTAACGTGAGGCTGCTTAGTGTCAGCATTAACTAGAGTTGATGACCATGACTTTGGTCATTAGGGTCGTTGTGCATGTTGGTTATTACAGTAACATGAGTGGAAGCATACGACAAAAAGGGGTATTATTTTCTTTGTGAAGATTAACTCCACTTCTCACGCACTATAACGTGCTGTTGTAGTAAAACAATGCATACTCTTGTAGGACGTCGACTTTCAAAGTGCTGTAATTTGGAGTTGAAGTACTTTAATTCAGCGTATCTTTCCAGCTATCGGTACAACTATAGTCCCTTGTGGTGTAGCCAGTTAGCCAGCAAGTCAGTGTGTTAGAAGTCTAAGTGCTCTGACGCCTATATGGGCCCGAGATTTCAGGCTATATCCGATCCCAGAAAGGCTATCAGATGAACTCTTTTTTACAGGATGCAGAGACAAAGCGCACTGGGTGCAGCCCAGACGCACTCAGAATCCATTACGTGGCGGCTCTGCCCGCTCCTGTACTTACTGCTAACTGAGTTTCTATTGAACCTTAGCGGGGCTCAGTGCATCTAGATGTCAGAATGTGCTGATAAGATTTGGCCCGTAACAGGTAACTCTAAACAACACTAACAAAAAGTGTGTTGCAGCACATGGCGAGTGTTTACTGAGGACATTTCCACTCGTCAGCCAAACACAAATGCCATTTAGGTCGGAACCAGCAATGAAATCCTGTCGAGTCCCATGCACTGATGGTAAATGTAGTCCATTGAAGTAATACAAAGCTGACGCCCAAACCCCAAATCCTTCCAAAACCCGGTAGCTCGTGTTTCAAACGTGACTCTGCGTACAAAAAGGTTAGAAAGGCGTCTCAACTAACTCATTCATCGATCAGAAAACCCAAGAAAGGAACGAGGAAGTTCTGTTTTTGAGCGGCGTGTAGAGCATGCACGCCCCCCGGCTACCTAGAAACCAGTAACACAAGCTGAAGTAGCCTGAAGTTACATCCAACTGCATCACTGTCACGTCACATGACACACATGACAAATCACTACACATTTGGCTTCTGCTGACTCAGCTTTTTCTGTCAATATAGCACGCGATGAGGTATTTGTCGCTTCAGTTGCCATCAACACTGATTGGATACCACATGGTGCTGATCTTCCCCTTGTGTGGAAACATAACTATTTGTATATAGAAATACAAACCTGTGTGTCCCTATGGTTGTATTTCCTGTCATTCCAGCAGTTCATCCAGTTGTGTATCCAAACATTAAGCTACATACGGTATGAACGTCTGTTCTTTATAGCGTGACCTTTTGAATTATGTATTTTGCTACAGGGCTTCTTATAGTTATGTGTGTGTCGAGGAGCCGCGGCAAAATTCTGAACCGTGTGAAATATTTAGGCGGCTGTGAATGTAATCCGAGCGTCCGAGAGAGGAGAAGTCAGATAAACACAGTGAGAGAAACAAAATGGTGAAAGAAGAAGAAGAGGGCATGATGGAGAGACGTGGAGAGTCTGAACCCCCTCCCACCCCCCCACCTCAGGTAAACACTGAATGAGAGAAAGACAGGATAGGAGCGAAATGGAGGCAGAGCAATGGAGGATTATCAAGGACAAAGAAGGACGTTTGCCGCAAATATAGGATGTTGGGGGGAAGGGAACCAAAGACTAGAGAAACTAGGAGGACACGAGGCCATGCTTTTAATACCAGCTGTTATTTGCAGAGGCTGACATCAACAGTGTGTCAAAGCGGCTGATATAGAAGTCATGAGCAGAGACAGTCTTTCATTGTCATTACTACAAAGTGGCCGACAATAGGCTGTAAATTACATGTTACAGTACAATTTAAAACGCTGCCATAAAGATGAGAGGCGGCATTATTATTCATCAATTCATACTTTCACAGTCTCCCACCATTTCCACTGACACTAATGTGCTAATATGGTATTCTGAGAGAGAGAGAAGAAAACCATAATAGCAGAATAAAAATATTCCTGTTTTTTGAAGATGCATTCCTTTCTCCTCACAACGTGCAGAAGACCACTCGAGGATCTGGCTTTTGGCGAAGCACTCTGGCTGTATATTGAAGTGCATTTTCACCAGAAGGATACTTGCACGCTAGCTATTAGTCTAAATGTTAATAATGTTTATTAAAATGCAGCGTTGTCAGGTTTTCTCCTCCGGTCTTAGAAACATCATCCTGCAGGTTTTGGGTCTGTGGACATAAGTTTCCATCCCCTCTGTCTCTTAACAGCACATCCCAGTAGAAAACCCCTGTTTCCCCTCCTCTCCGCTCACTTGACTCGCTCGCAGTTCTGCCCAGTACCCAGTCAGCCAATCACAAAGCAGAGCTAGGTGCAAACACACTTCCTCTGCAGCTGTGCTTTGGAAAAGGCTCGGAGCTCCTAAGACTGGATTCACATATGCAAAGCTATCCTCGAGGCATTCACACATGTTTTTCTTTTCTTTTCGATGATGAAATGTGCCTTTTATGCTTGCGTGTGTGTGTGTGTGTGTGTGTGTGTGTGTGTGTGAGGATGGGATTAAAGGGAGAGTCCAGATCATTATCCACTTCACATTGGACAGTGGATTTGACAACAAAGCTGGCTGACTGTACAAAGCGCTGCATGCGGTTGCTAATCTGTCATTACGGCTGCTGCATTTTCCCTGGAATGCTCTTTCTTTTTTAGTCCACACAAGAGATGTGCACTACAGTTCACACACACTCGCATACATGGGATTAGGGTGTAAGCCGTCCATAGAGGGTACTATTAACAGAATGTTCTCACTCATTACACGAGCAATTGACCCTCTGTCTTCCTCGTCCTGCCAGTGTCAGGGGCTAATGTGTGTGGAGCTCGCCTGTCGCTTCACACAGCCTGTTTGCTAACATATGTAGCTGTTCAGCCTCTCATCACTGTGAGGCTCACTGCAACATGGTGATGGTGTAATAGAACCACAAGAGCTAAGGGGTGTAACGAGTCAACGCTCTAATAGCATCGATGTTTATCATCTTCTTTAAGATACGCCTTTATTTTGAAATTCCCATAAACATTCAAGCAGTTCTAAAACATGAGAAATGTCCAGGGCTGAATATCAAGCTCAATAACGTGGATCATATAAGGTCACAGGAAAATATAGAAGACACACATTTGCTCTTCCCTGGTTGTCAGTCATTCACTAACTTTTCTAAAATAAAAAAAAAACACAGAAAGTAGGGCGACATCAAACACAGCAAACAATGGAGAGGTCTTTACTTTGTCTTCTAATCTTCTCTGGCTGGAAGAAAAGGGCTTCAGGGTTGTCTTTGTCAGATTATTGAACACTTTCTAAAGTGCACTCTGAGCTCCCGTCACAGTGCGTCGGAGAAGAGTCTGTGGGGGCGTGTGTTTGTTAAAAGAAGCTCCACAAAACACGTAGCAAGTGGAGTTTTTGTTTGCATTGTGAAGCATCATGAAAGCAGTCTAAGCTTGACCATTACTGGTAATCAATGCTATGAATTGCTTCCAATAATAGTGGATTCACTGCATCGGTTTTAAGCGCAGCTTGACTCAAATCTTTTATGCTTTTCTGGTGTCATTCATCCATTGACGTTTAAAGTTGCAAATGAGTATTCACAAAGCATCCATTAGAGAGTGACTTCAGAAGCGGGTGCATGGACATGTGTTGATGTCGTCTGCGAGCTTGTCATGCAGAGAACTCGTTAACTTTGAGACAAGTGGGGCATCCTTTCTTCCTCATCCTCTCACGCTCTTCCTTCACACTCACCATGAATGTACATATGCTCCCTCTCTCTCTCTCTCACTTCCTCTTCTCAGACTCTGCAGGGTGACTCAGTTCTCTCTTTCTGTCACTCTTAGATCGCATCTGATGCCAAGGCTGAAGGAGTCTCGCTCCCATGAGTCATTGCTCAGCCCCAGTAGTGCTGTGGAAGCCCTGGACCTAAGTATGGAGGACGAGGTTGTCATCAAGCCTGTTCACAGCAGCATCCTCGGGCAGGACTACTGCTTTGAGGTTAGTGGACACACACACACACACACACACACACAGTACATGAACACACAAATACTACAGAACATTGCTTCATTAAAGCGTCCACACACAGTCATGATACGGTACTGAGTTATTTCAGGCATCTGTAATTAAAAGTTTATTTTCTGCATCGACGATGTTTACATTTAGAGTAATAATATATATAATATAACTAATTATGTTCTTTGGTAAGAGACATCTGGAGAAGGTGATAATATGTCAACGGTGTGTGTCTTCAGTTAAGTTATTTACATTTACATTTACAATCCCAGCAGAAGATAAAGTTTATGCTCTGAAACCTGATAAAACATTCGGTGGTTTTAATCACGTTGCTTCAACTAAAAGCTTATTTGCTCTGTTTTTTGTTCCCAATTACAACAAAGCATTTTGAGTTTGTTACAATTCTGATGTGTGCATCTGAGTTCTTCTCCTCAACAACTAATGTTTATTCTCTCCAATAATCCTTAATTAAGCCTCATTCAATTAATTACATTTCATGCACTTTATGCACTAATTACGATTTGTTTTAAATGTTCTGCCCCTTTAAATGTTGCAAATGCCCAATTTGCAAAAGTTGCCCCACCAAAGATCTTTTAAATTGAAACAATAATTTCACTTCACATCTCTATTGAGACTCAGTTCTTGATTTGATCATTTTATGGCCAATTATAATCAAAAGTTCACATACTTTTCTGCATTAACCATCACAGAGTGACTGGTTCCATTTCCTGGTTGTAGAAAGATAAATGGAAGCGCAGCGATGATTAGTTTCAGTCACTGGCTGTGTGAAAACTGATCATCACGATCATCCGTGGAGTCATTTCATACACATTGCCTCTAATTACTGTGAGATTCACATGTGCACCAACACATACATGCAGCTGGGGGGGGGGGGGAACATACTGAATACACTGTCTACCGTTGAGACCAGGACCAGACCTCCGCTAATCTTCATCCTTCTGCTCATTACATCGCTCTGTTTCTTTTTGTCCTCGCTCCTTTCTGCTGGTTCTGTTCTCTCTACGTCCCACTGTGCGTTTTTTAATTATCCAGTCATCATCCAGCCTGCCAAGCAACCATCTCTGTCCATTCACACCATTCAGTCATTCCTCCACACTGCCAAGTCATCCTCAGTCTCCTCGCACCCACCATTGTGTGTGTGTTGATAAGCTTCTCTGCTGCCAGAGACAAAGTGTTGTTTCAGAACTAAGTTTAGTGAAACATTCTGTTCCACTTGCTCTCCGTCATTGTTATGCACGCTTGTTTGATCATTAAAGCATTAATGTTCCGTCTCTCTCTCTCCCTCTGTGTGTCGGCAGGTCACCACCTCCACAGGAAGCAAATGTTTTTCCTGCCGTTCATCAGCCGAGCGAGACAAATGGATGGAGAACCTGCGGAGGGCGGTGCAACCCAACAAGGTAAATTCGCAGCGTGTGGGACACAATCAACACCAATAAGCTCACGCACAAGTGTCACAACTCCAAACCACACTTTGCACCATCGATTATCATCTAGACGGGGAGCTACACGGTGTTGACGTTGAGTCGTAACTTGCACAACAACGCAACCTGATATGTTCGCCTCCAGCTGTGCGCTTCCTGCGCCGCACATAGCAGAGGGCAGCGAGGTCGCAGCAAGGAACACCAAAGTGTTCTGCTGCCGAGCGTCGACCCCGCCTATGATCTTGACAAACACAGCTGCGGCAGAAGCAGGGCGGCATCAAGCCGGCATCAGGATAAAACTGCACTGTACTGAAAACACATGTTGCACAACACACTCAAGACTCAACCTGTCTGACGTTGTGGTTTGCAGGTCAGTGTTTGTTACCACGACCTCGCCCCCCCCGAAGGCTCTCCTCTGTCGCTGGTGCTCGGGAGCAAATCCTCATACAGTAAAACATATGGAACAAAGGAAATATAAATACATTCAGCGACGCCATCACTGTAAATGGAATTAGGGCTTCCAAATGCTAAACCTGCAGAATTCAGGTCACGCATAAGAGGATAATTATGTGTCACTGTAAAAAGGCTGCGATCATCTGTCCCGCTGGTGTTTCTGTGTGACATAATGAGTGAGGTGACCCTTACATGTCCTATTGTTTGCTCTGCTTTCATCTCCCACATAATGCACATGCATTAGCACAGACACTAGAGAATGCATTTCATGACACAAAATTAATTACATTTCGTCACACAGAAGCATGTTTTATAGTCGTGTGTCGCAACGTCTGAAAAGCATCCCGAGCGTCCTTCAGGTGTGATTATGAGAGGCGCTGGCGTTTCTCTCTAATAATATACTTATTATCTCCTCTTCTCCTCGCTTCATCTTCAGAGGTGCTTTTCAAGGCAATCTGAATAATGGGTCCAAGAATATGCCCTGCTCTTGGCAAGATCAATTGATGACATAAGAATGTGTTAGCACTCTGAAACAGTGAGTCAGATGTTTGAGCTCTTTAAAAGACTGCGAACGCAGGAGAGACAAAGATTTTAAATTGCCTCCGTGAGAAATGATTGAAGAACTTTTGTGAAATGGTTTTTTTTGTCATTTAAAAAGGAGAAACTTCAAAATGAAGGTTTATTTCTGCAGTCGTTTGACGTGTTGTTGGTTTTACGAGACTAGTTTACGGAAAGGATTTAGAATTGTTCTTGTACTAAACCACGTGCTTTCCTCTTCTGCAGGACAACAGTCGTCGGGTGGAGAACCTGCTGCGGCTGTGGATCATCGAGGCCAAGGACCTGCCGGCCAAAAAGAAATACTTCTGCGAGCTTTGTCTGGATGACTCGCTCTACGCCCGCACCACCTGTAAACTCAAGACCGACAATGTCTTCTGGGGGGAACACTTTGAGTTCAACAACCTGCCTGCTGTCAAGAGCATCACGGCCCACCTCTACAAAGACACGGACAAGAAGAAGAAGAAAGATAAAAACAATTACATTGGACTTGTCAACATCCCCGTCACGGCCGTTACCGGGCGGCAGTTTATGGAGAAGTGGTACCCGGTCAGCATGCCCAACCCCCCTAAGGGCAAGACGTCTGGGCCTATGATTAGGATCAAGGCCCGCTATCAGAGTATGAACATCCTTCCCATGGAGATGTACAAGGAGTTTGCAGAGTACACCACCAACAACTACATGCTGCTGTGCTCGGTGCTCGAGCCCGGGATTAGCGTCAAGAACAAGGAGGAGATGGCGTGCGCGCTGGTCCACATTCTGCAGAGCACTGGCAAGGCCAAGGTTAGTCCCAACAATACCATTCATTTCCATTGTGTCCACGTTTGTACTCTTCGTGGAGACATCATGGATAATAAAGCTGAATATCAGACCGTTGTCTTGCCTTGAGGTACCAAGACATTATGAAGCATGCAGAGGTTAACTATTCCTCAGCTGCCTGCTCATCCTGTGAACTACTGACCCCCACAAAGCTGTAATGCAGTGCAGACAAAGACCAGACAGACGGGTGATTTCCTCTTGCTGCACCAGCCTGTATTACATTTTTAACTCAAGCTAATCCCTTACACGTATCCCCCGCAGTGCTTCACGGCATACCGATGCAGGACAGAAGCACAATATATCCACCGCTGTCTGCAGCAACGCAAGCACAGAGAGATTAGTCTACCACAGCAGGAGCCAAGTCTCCCATAACAGCAGGCAGTTGGACTGGGATAATCTCCCATCCATCCCAAATGGCTGTTTCCATCTTTATTTTGACAGCACAGCGTCTCTTCAGTGTGGTGAAACAAACGTTGGCTTTTTCTGACCTTTTCTGAGCATGAGGCATGAGAGGGAAAGACGTCTTATTGGCCGCTAATGAAAGAAGGATGTAAAGAGTTGAATTATAATCAGCATTTTCGTTTAGTTGTTGATTTTTCGAGCGTAAATGACCAAAGATCACAGCTTTCAGCCTCTCAAATGTAAAGACTAACATCTTTTTCTCATTATAATTACAATATCTTTGGTCTGTTTACAATGTTCTGCTTCTTTAAAGACCAAACGCACAACAATGAAGGAAGTTTGATATCACTGATGGATTCAGTTCCAAAGCGTTTTTGAATGAACAAAAGCTTGTTGTTCTTTGCAGTGTCTGAAATAACTGCGTGCCTTTAGTGGACTGTTGCTTCAGGCGGCGTTCTTCACTTCCTGTCTTCTCTGCCTCGTCAGTTGGCCGCGACAGCTTGTGCCTCACTTTAGTTTTTCCCCGACAGTATCTCATCAGCAGAGCTTTGAAACTTTCTTTGACTTTATCACAGCTCAGCGGAGTGATGAACGATCAGTGCTTAAGAAGTGATGTCTATCCACACTGTACCGCCGGTTTAGGCTCGGGACTGATAGCTGCTGATTGATGGGGGAGAAGGCCTCGACTGGTCCCTGGAGAGACGGCCATGTCCTTAATTACCTTCAATTAATCCCCACTTTCCGAGCAAAGCTCTAAAAGTTTTACTTCCTTCCTGTCTGGGTTTCTCCCAGCTAGCGGATGAGCTGCTCGTAAAACGCACTACATATTCAAGGTCGCTCATTATGAGAGAGACCCTCGTTTATAGCCTCGCTACACCTGTGCTCCAGAAAAACAAACGACGGCAAAAGAATCCTTTTTAATGTGATCTTTGTGGGGCTGTGAATACGGAGAAAAGCCGCCGTCGCCTTTTTGAAAACTAGGCAAACGGAAGCTTTTGCAATGACGTAAACAGGATGAATTAACGAAAGCTGCTTTAGAAATGTCAAGTGTCAGTGCTGTCAGCGACTGCAGCTTCCTTTTCTGAGAGGACTTTCATCATCCAGGACGTTGTGAAGTGGTCTGACGCGTGTGTTTAGACAGTACGCATGTGTTTCCTTTCACCTTCATGGATAAAAAGCATGTCATGCCAAACACGGCGATATCAAGAAACCACATATTTCTAAAATATTCCCAATTAGGGTATCCTCTGCTGCTGCTGCTGCTGCTGCTGTGTACACGTGCTGTGTCTTGGTTTGTTCACTTACAACACAATGATGAAGTTTTACTCCGGCGAAGATAAGCTCCAGGGCGACTCGGGCTGTCATAACATCACATTTCCAAAATAATTCACAATAACGATATGTAGAGGACGGAAAGAAAGAATAATAATAATGCTGTTTGTCAAATTTATCTGAAACCTTGTTTATTGTGCAAAATGCGAGTGTAGGGAGTCGGAGAGAGAGTCTATAACTGTACAACAGAAGTCTTATTGTCAATACCAGTATATTGCGACACCACTACTTCCAACTAAGTCAAATCCACGAGTCAGTATCTAATTCTGTCGCTCCCTCAGTGGATCTCTGTAGTTCAGACAGAGACGTTGCATTGCGAGTGCATCAGACGGTCACAAAGATGCACCCAGTTGCACCCAGCGGGGGTGAACGGGAGGTGAACGCTTCTCTTTGGAGATGCAGCGGTAACTTTGTACTTCTGAAGTTCTGCTGATGGTGTTTAATCAGCTGTGCACAGGTGGGAAACAGCTCCTAACTTCAGCCGGCTATTGTTAAGAGATGCCGGTTACAGGATGTGACGTGCATTAGTATGCACGACACCATCTAGACTTCTGTTTCTCCCCGTGTCATTGTATCACCCATCACCGAATAATTACACCCTGAATATTCTGCTCCGCTGCACACTCGCTGCTTCTCCCTTGTTCTCTCCCTGCTTTCCGTCTTTGTCTTCCTTCATCTCTCTTTCACGCTCCGTTGCGTCTCGAGGCCAAAGCTCTCTTGAGAGATGTCATTACGGATGCTGTCTGGATGCATTGGTGAGCACGACGGGCACGCCCTGCGTCGCAGCCCAGATGCTAACTTCATACGCACACACCTACGTATGAATCACAAGCCATTAGCAGGTGGCTGCAGGTCAGTTATTCCATTATGTGCATGAGCAAGTAGGTCCGCAGGTGTATTAAGATATGTGGCTTTAGGTAGCACGGGAATCAGTCGGGTCAGACGTGTGCAACCTGAAGTAGAAACAATAATGAGTCTCTGTCAGCTGATTGCATTCCATTTCGAAGCTGGTGAATCCAGAAGAAATCAAAATGAGAAATGCATTCATGACATTTCTGTTGATTTCCTGTGCTTTTAAGGTCAAGACACTAGTCTGTCTCCCCCCCCCCCCGTGAGACACGCTGTTATGTCCACACACACCCAAACATCACGGTTAGACGCTCCCATGGTAACAGTAACAAACACCTCTGCTGGAGAAGTTCACCTTTCTTTCATCGGAAAGTCTCCACCGCTGGCATGAATCCTCTGCGTTATTGATGGCGTCTCCTCGACGCACCGGCCCCTTCGGGAAGATTGTGTTCTAATGTTGCTGCCGCTCCTCTCAGCCGTGCGGAGGAAGTGACGATAAGGAGGATTTATCCTGATGATAACTGGCCAGACGAGGGCGGGGCTCTGATGATTATGCCATTGCATTTCATGTGTCGCTGCTCCTCAAGGTAAACTAACCGCCCTGCTTAAGAGTGCGAAATATGTAGGTCTCTCGTCTCCCACTGTACATCCTCTGTGGTAAATTGCCCGCAGCACAGCTCCAGTTACATTCAGCACAAGCAGCTTATTAATGAATTCAGCGCTGACATCAGCGGGCAGCGATGCTCATCACCACAGCTGCGGCGCACAGGCACAGTTTGTCGTACGTACATAATACGATGTGACAAATGATTAACTAACATGACATGAAAGACTCTGGTACTTCTGTATCCCTCTGAGCTTTTTTTTCACGTGGCTTTGAATGAATCAGCTGTCCCCTGAGAAGGCCGGCGAGCTTTCATAGCATGCCAGGCATTTGTCAATGCCCTCCACGTGAACAGGGACGTTGTCAGTATTACTTTTGATGTTGACAACTACCTGTAAATGTTTTAACGCAGATGCTTCTCCTAAAGATGCTGCCATTTAGTGTTTCCTTCCTTCTATGGGACTGCTATGTCTGACACACCAGACTCTTTAATAGTTGTAGTCGTATCATTTACCACAGAAGAAGTGAGCCCTCCCATGATGCACTAAGATGGATGTTGGAGGAGACGGCGAAGAGGTGTTTGAAGTGTGAGTGAGAGAAAGAGGGCACGTTTAGAACAGGAGAGGTTAGCTAGTCATGAAGCCATACATCGACTGTCGAGGCTCTAATCAAATGAGGAAATAAATAGCGAGCACGTCAATGCCCTCGCTCGCCTCGCAGTCTCTCCTCACCACTAAAGCGTTGCATCATATCGTCAGACTGTTTAGTAATTACAGCAGGATTTGTATGGACCACCCCCTGACGGCGTCGGAGTGATGGAGGAGAGGTGAATCGGGAGAAGGGTGAACGGGTGAAGGCGCCGACGAAGAGAAAAGAAGGGAACGAGGGAGAATTGCAGAAACCCAGTTTGTGGCTGTGCAGAGGAACATTCAGCTCCACACATTGATCTGGAAGTCTCTTGATGTCTCTGCTGGCACTGAGATTACAAAGACTCCTTCTCTCCCCGTCTCTCCTCTCACTTCTCTTCACATGCATTTGCCTTTGAATAGTTTTAAATGCCTAACATACATGTGCACACAAATATCTTTTTAAATAGAACAATACATCAATGCACTTCTTACAGAAGTCAAGTGCAGTTTGGGAATAAGAGCTGGGGATCATTACTCAATCATCTAACAATAGTTTGTTTAGCTGCCTTCAGTATTCTTGGACCTTTGGCTGAAACAACCAGGACTGAAGTCTTAAGGACTGCCACTTCAAGTGAAGCCTTGCAATGCATATTTAAATAGAAGGTTTGCACACTTTAACATCACATATTGAAATACTGCAGTGTGCTGTCACCTGCTCATGTGGTGATAGATAGTGACTTGAAGATTATTACTTTAACTTAATGCACACAAAGGGAATATGCACCGCAATGACAGCTGATGACACTTTGTGTAAGCCCCCCCCCCCCCCCGTCCCCCCCCCCCCCAGTCAAACCGTCGTAATGATCTCGTGCACGAGTCGCTGATTCAGGAGAGTTGCAGCCTTTCCGGTTTTTCTCTTGACTGACGAGCTCCCGTGCAGAGAGGATCTGCTTCCATTTGGCCTCCAGTCCTCTCAGTCAGCCAAGTATGAGCATCAGAGGAAGAGCTGCAGGCGAGGACTCGGTGACAGTAGCCACCGGCCTCCAGGGAGGGGGAACTAGGGGAGGCAGAAAGAGACGGAAAGATAAGGAGAGCAAAGAATGGAGAGGCTGCAGCGGTTCCTGGTTACTCCCCCTGAGTCTTCCCTCAGCCCGTGCCCCCGGCTGAAGGACCGGGCTCATCGATCAGTTAGATTGCTAATGTTATAGGGTTACTCCCCCCCCCACATCAAGTCTTTACTCCTACCGATCTGTTACAATACGCCAATTATTGAGCGAAAACTCTGCCATGCTAAAAATGTGTATTTGCTAAATTGCGGTATCAGAATATCTTTATTGACAATATACTCGTGTACGATGACATTTTGCATTCTCTCGATGCAAAACAGTAAAGTTATAAAAAACAGTAATAGCAGCCAAGAGAAGGCACTATTTAAATGAAGTTTATAAAATGTCCAGATCAGTAATCTTTATATTGTGTGCGTGTGTGTGCGTGTGTGTGCGTGTGCTGTATTTACACACTTACCTCAATATCAACACAAGGAGCATAAACAGTTCATTTCCATTTTGTTTGGTTTCTAATAAATCTCATTAGTTCCACAATCCCCGACTTCTCCAATAATAATGTTTCTTTTCTCCATTCACAAGATAAAAACAAGAATAATCACTGATGCCAAAATGAAAATCCTAATTCATGCTCTGTTGGACATCGTTGGAAAAGAATATACACGCAGAAAAACTAATCTCTTTCATTAAGATACTAGCAACCCTGGAGGAAAAGTAAGATGCTGTGAATACATTTGAATATTTAGTTTCATATCAGTGTCATCGTTCCTGACTTTGCAACATAAAGTGTCTTTATTCCCGTGCACATTACACACCCCAGGTGGGTAATGTGATCTGTTGGTGATATTTGAACTCTCTCAAGGCGTCCACATACTCTCGAAGAAAGAAAATGTTGTGTTACTTTCCCTCCTCTTGCTTTCTCCAGCTCCAGTTATCCTTTTAAGGCATGTTATTGCTCTCAGGCTTGCATTTCTCTGAGTCGTATTACCATGGAAACACAAAAACATCTGCGCGTGTACAAAGCATAAACCTTGTCTCCTTCTTCTCACTTTTTAGTTCCCGGACTCGAGGTCCAGTAATTGCAAAGCCTGCCATTTAAAACGGTCTCCTGTTTGCCTGAGTGTGAGAGTCCTCATCATGATCTGCGTGTATTTATATTTCATAACTTGCGGCTACAAACTGGCCGTAGAATATTGGCGATGTGAGCGGTGCACAGACGCACGCGGTTGTGCCTGGAGGTAGATTGTTGTGTGTACAGCGGTGTAATAGACAAGACTTTATTAGTTTTTACTGGCAAGTAACCCCATCTACAAGGGAGCTTCTCATCTTTTCCAACAGGACTCAGTTTGCTTCTATTTATTAGATGTGATCAACCGTGCAGCACCATCTACCCTCAACTCCGGCCCTATCTTCATATCACCCTCCTTTCCTCCTTTGTGCACTGTGTGTTGGGGGTTTCTTTGAGGCATGGTTTGGCTGATGAGATGTGGCAGCGATACAGAGAGCGTCCTACTTCTCCTTATTAGCACTGAACCAGAGAGGAGGGGGGGGGGGGGCTGCAGGATTGAGGGCGTCAGAGAAAAGGTTGAGGGATATGACGGCAGGGAGGAGGAAGGAGCTCCGGTCGCTTTGACTTTTATAATATCGGTGGCTCTCTGTGATTTTAACTTATTACAACAAATCATATATATGTTCTCAACAATACTGCCAAATGAGTTTCACGTTGGTTACAGAGCTATGATATAACATACCAGTTGAAGAGACATGTAATCCATTACAGTACATAATGTCTGTTTTGACAGTTGGGGCATAATTAGGTTAGCTAGCTTTTTAGCCAAACTAGCCGTGTGAAAAACCTACTAATATGTATAAACAAGCACACACACACACACACACACACACACACACACACACACACACACACACACACACCTCGCAAATACTCCATGGCACATTTCAGCCCTGGCGTTATTAAATGTTAGCATTCGAACACTCGTGCTCACAGTTACAATGTTAGCATGTTAGCATGTGAGCATGATGGAATGCTAACATTTACTAGCTTGCCAACGTTTGATGTTAGCATGAAACTCAAAGCAGCTCAAGCTGCTGGCATTGTTCTCTTAGTCTTATTAACACAAGAAATAAATTCATATCTTCTTGGTTTCAATTTCCTACAACAAAGCTCATCAATGCAGCCGACTCGTGGACATTTGTCTCAGTGGTTTTCACGTCTATTTGGTATCATACTGAAATGAGAAGCGACCAAATCAATCTTAAGAACATGTAGCACGCACTGAAGAACGGGTTTGAGTTTGTACTTCAAGCAGAGAGGAGATAGTTTGCAAATCCAACGTTATGGTCCCTCTAATTTCCTTATATCAATGTGTTGTAATTAAGTTCCAATGAAAGATACTCAAAGTGGAATTCACTGTGAGCACACACACACACACACACACACACACACACACACACACACACACTCACACTGAACTGTATATTCCTACTAATAAGTTGGGAGGCTCAATACATGGTGTAAGAGAGATTGTCAGCAGTGGTTTGATCAAATTGTAGTTTTAGGCTACTAGCAGGAATTATTGCGTCTCTTTTGATGTCTCTCTCTCTCTCTCAGTTTCAGACGCTCTCCTCTCTTTCATCTGACCGTCCTCTCTAATCAGGCCTGGATTTGCTTCGCCTCGGTGGCCTCATAAGGAGTGCAGAGCCGAGAAGAGGGAGGGAGAGAGACACAGAGGGGTAGAGGTTGGAGGAAAGATCATAATTGGGATGACATTTTCTTCCTATAAAGTGTTACCTAAATTGTAAAGCTGCCTGCCGGCATAAATGAGAATCCTGGACTGGAAAGCATCATTTGAAACAGGAGTGTAGGGACGATTTACAGCGCGTTAAAGTTCACGTTTTTTGAAGAACAGTTTATTTAATGTGGTTCTGTTTTGACACTGATCATCGTGAAACAACATTAATGACATAACAATACAAAATGACAGCACTCCAGTGTCATTGTCTTTCCAAGTCGCGGGTTTCTTGCAGACGACATGTGGTTTTCTTCCGCCGTGTACCCTCAGAAGTGTTGTGGAAGCAGCCCCCCCCCCCCCCCCCCCCCAGCATGGAGCTGCCACCGCTGTGCTTCACAGTGGGGATGCTGTGTTTATGATGATGTGCAGTGTATCATGGTATTTAGTCTTAACAGCCAAAACGCTCAATTTCGGTCCCATCAGACCGTAATAACTTCTTCCAGCTGACTTCAGAGTCTCCCACGTGGCTTCTGGCAAACTGCAGCCGTGACGTGTTGTGAGGCTTTTCTTTTTTAAGACGCTTTCTCTCTTCTTTTCTCTTCTCCCCCCATAAAGCTGTGACTGGTGAAGGATCCAGACATGTGCAGCCTCTGAAACTCCCTCAGCGTTGTCAAAGATGTCTTGGTGGCCTCACTCACTTGGACTCCTTCTTGCACAGTCACTCCTAATGACAGATGTAACTGTACTCCAATGGATGTTCATTGGCGTGTAAATCTTCTTGCATCCATCCACTTGCATTAACCTTTTTCTCTGAGTTGCTCGGAGCGCCCCTAAATCTGCATGGTGTATGTTTTGCCACGATACTGACTAGAAGTTGGACCTCAGTTTGGTTTTTTTCTCTGTTGACACGTGTCAGAAAAGCCACTTTAATGACTCAATATTGTGTTGCAATAAAACATGAAAGCGCACCTCTTTTTATAGGCACTATATTATGTGAGACTCCTCTAATGCTACAATCTGGGTTTAATGATTGTTACAAGTTTAGATTTTCTTCCGTGTGTGTGTGTGTGTGTGTGTGAGGGTGGTCCATGTGTGGAATGTGCAAATGCGTTAACCAAAAAGGCTCCTTTCGCTGCACATCAGCGGATGATTGGCTCCCTGTGGTGTATCTTTGATCAGCTGGATAACAGGAATCTGCAGCAGCTATAGAAGCCGTCGGAGAGGCTCTGTTGCTTTCCTTCCGCCTCCTCCTCTGTTCTTTAAAGACCACCGCTCTGTCTCTTCTTCCTCTCCTTCTCTACATCTGTCACTTGCCTCTCTTCTACCTCGCTGCCACGCTGGTTCCCCTAGTTTAACAAGCTGCCAGGGGACTTACACGAGCGTACACCCAGACGTTCTTTCGAAGGGATCTAAACAAGAGATGATTCATCCCCAGATGGTTCCATTTCCATCTCTCCCTTTCAGACTTTGAACGTTGGGAGCTGTAGTGTCTCCACCTGTTATTTATCGTCACCTGACGAGCACTATATCGTCCTTATAGAGATCCCTCTTAAACAAGACGGTTATACATGTGAATAAATGAATTAAATAAACATAGTTCACATTGCTCAACTTAAAAGATGTAGAGTTTTGACGTTTTAAAGTGATCATAACTTTGGAAACTTCCTGGCTGTAAACGCACTTCCACATTCTCTCAGTCGCCTTTTTTATTATTTGCTACTCTCCATTTCTTTTAGAGAGAAGCATATTTCTGTCTTCATTAGTTCGTTGCTCAGCAAAACAGGTGTCAAAATCACCCTTTGAGCGTTTGAATGAAAGTGAAGAAAATGTTTGCTGCCATTCTATGAAAATCTGAGTCCTGTCACCTTTGTGTCGTCTGTTCTGGCAAATTCAAAAGACGATATGAATAGAGCCATTTTGTTTCCTTTCATTTGTTATAATGACATAATTCTGCTTTTGTTCACATTCACCGGTTATAAAAACATGATTTGATGGCAGAGACGATGTTGTTCCCCTTTGCACACACGTGTGAAAGGTAATACGTCTCGGCACGAGTTAATGAGCCACGCCGCTCACCTTTTAGAAAGACAAAGGGGATTTTGTAGTTAACGTTGCCAATATCAACGCTGCTGTAATCTCTGTTTTTATATTTCAACAATGGATCTATGACTACATGCATGTGAAGGAGCCACTTATTCTCATAGACCTACAGAGAATTATCACAGGAATGGCTCCAAAACGAACTTTTCACCCTCATTGGGGCTCATTTGTCCCCAGGAATGAAGTCATCGCCTCGTGTTCCTCGTACGTTTCTCTGTAAGGAATCTCCTGTGTGTGTTTGTTGGGTGGGGCAACGTTGTGCACATGTGCATTCTTTTGCTCCACACTTATGTAGCTGTGATTTACAGTTATTTAATAGATGTCCTTCTCCTGCTCAGCCAAGCTAAAGGGATAGTTTGTATCTTTTGAAGTGGGGTTGCATGAGGTTCTTATGCACAGCCAGTGTTTTACCTGCAGCAGATGATGCTCTGCACGCCCCCGTGTTTGGAGAAACAGAAAGCAATTTACTGCTGTTGACGTGGGCAGCAGCAAAACCTATTTTAGCCACTTGAAAATACTCAATATCAGTGTGAGTGTACCTTATATTTACAATATTTTCAGCGTGCTACCTTGCTGTCAGACAGCCCTTTCCGACGGGAGCCGAAGGCGTCAACTATGCTCTCTTCAGAGCCACCAGACTCCAAAGAGTTTGTGTGACCTTGTTGTTTTCAACACACAAACAAACAACCCGACTTTACCAACTTAAAGGGAAAATCAAAACTAATGCAGGCAGGCGAGAGAGAAGAAAGGCTCGCATAGTTATGGCAAGGAAAGACGTTCCGTAGCGTCTGAAGAGGCCGATGTTGTGAGTAAAATATCACAGGATTAATGGAGGAAGATGAGTTGGATGAAACCTTGATCCCATTGCAACCCACTCGTTTATTATACTCTCCCGAGGATGCTTTTTCCTTAAATGGATTCCTGTTTAACATCTTTCCACTCGATCATCACATGACTCACTCACCCTGTGCTGCTTGTTGTCGTCTTCTGCAGGACTTCCTCACAGACTTGATGATGTCAGAGGTGGATCGCTGCGGGGAGAACGAGCACCTCATCTTCAGAGAGAACACACTCGCGACAAAGGCCATAGAGGAATACCTCAAACTGGTGGGACAGAAGTACCTGCAGGACGCTCTCGGTGAGTCGAGCCGCGGCTGCAGTCTGCTGCTCTTCATCTGAGAAAAGGCTGAAACGGTTTTGCTTCTGTGTGTCCCGTACTTTAAGTTGCTTTTTTCTCTCTTCATCTGCATTGCTGTTCATTTTCTTCACAATCACTCACAGATGTTCAGTTTGAGTTAGTTGTGTCTGCCTTTGACCGACACTGTTGGAATTCTAAACCACTTACAGGATCGGCCTTGTAGAAAATTTGTATGTTGTGATTGTTTGACCCCCCCCCCCCCCCCCCACCCCCACACACTTTTACAATGTTAGTGCAAGGTTAGATCAAGTGTGTTTGTCTGTCTACAGTCCCAACAATAATCACTCTGTATGCACTGTGTGCTTTTCTCCCTCCTGATTCACAAATGTACACAGTGGCAGATTAATCTACAAACGGCACACATCCTTCCTGGCGCTAGTCACATCTTTCTCTGTATGCTGCAAATATTAATGCTCGACGTGTGTGTTTATGTCATTCTGTGTGTGTGTGTGTGTGTGTGTGTGTGTAGATGCTGAATTCTTCCTTGCATCTCTGGGTTTATTCAGAGTATTATTAAAGGCTGGTGAATTATGCACTGTTTATGGTGCTAGTTTTTATTGTTTAATGTGTTGCTAAAAATGATGAAATCACTGCAACTGGGGCGACACCAGGACGGCCATGGGCTCCCTTCACGGGCTGTGCACTCGTTGAGATTGTAGCAGTAATGGTCTGTCTTTTATCCCATAACAAAAAGGACATTGTTATCTTTGCCACGATTTTTGTGAGGGTAATCTTGTTTGGCTTAAATGGATCTGCGAGGTCTGTCAGTCTTTTTGTTCGTTGTCACCGCAGGTCAAACTACAGAGTGATCCGTCTTGAAAAAGTAATTTTCTTTTTTTTTTACTTTATGGTTCGACTTACAAGACTCTCAAGGAGAACATCACACAATGTTCTCTGTAGCTTTGACATCATATTCTCCCTTTTGTGGCGACTCAGGTCAGCAGGACAGACCTAGCACACTTCCCCTTCGTCTACAAAGAACACACATGTTCCTTAACTTCCCTCCTTATTGTTCTGTGGTTTCTTTCCCCAGGTGAGTTCATCAAGGCTCTGTATGAGTCAGATGAGAACTGTGAGGTGGATCCGTCCAGGTGTTCCTCAGGTGACCTGCAGGAACACCAGAGTAACCTGAAGATGTGCTGCGAGCTGGCCTTCTGCAAAATCATCAACTCATACTGGTGAGTGCTGGGACTCAGCGTTCATAAACATGTGTTTATTAAACATGCTTTACCTCCTAACAATAAGCAGACGTCCCCAAAAGTATTATTTGTATATGAAAAAGTTTGTTTTGCCTCCAAGGGGAGCGAAGAATCCAAAAACATAGAAAATTCTTGATAAATTGAGTCAATTGTCTTCGTTTTCTGGATTCTTCGCTCCCCTTGGAGGCAAAACAAAGTTTTTACTCAAGAATTCAAGGTAACCTGGGGTGAGTAATTGAAAAACAAAGCATCATTATGGTGGCATAAAGTATTCTTTGAATGTCCATTCTGCTTTATATGATACAATACAAATGAGAAGGAGGAATTTATAGCATGAAAATGTCTTATTGTTATGTGTCGTCTCCTGGAAACAGACTTTCATTCAGGTAGCAGCAGGTGTCTCTTTTAAAAGATGTCTGTTGTTCAGAACTTGGATATGTGAGTTTCAACAAGAACTTACGGACACATTCATCAAGCAGCTCCCTCCTGCTTACAGCGAAGTGTAGGAGTGACCTTTCAGAGCCGCTCTCAAGGAGGTCACATGATTAATCACATGTGCAAAACTTCAGAGGCAATTTGTCATTTTATTTTGTGTAAAATCTTTAATATCTGCGGTAGAGATGAACTTCTGATGAGATGGAAGCAAAGACATTCTGAGTAATGAGAATGTATTACCACAATATGTACGTACAGTGATTGCAATCAAATCAGTAGCGGCTTCATTCTTTGTCGTTTGCACTTGAGAAGCCGTGTAACATCCTATTAAATGCAAATAAATATGCTAAAAGTAAGATGTTCTGAATTATACATATCGCTTCAGCTGACGTAATGTGTCCTGCAGTCCTCCAGGATCTATACCTCTGCAGCTCTCTTTCATTTAAAAGCATTTTATGTCGTACAATATTTGATAAAGGAATTTATATTCTTACGTTTGGGAGCAGGAATAAAAACAGGAAACAGACCATAATAAGCAGCTTCATGTCCTTAAAGTTAAACTGACTCATATTTGTTTCCTCTCTGTAAAAACAACGCCTGTCTCTTTGTCTCCGCAGCGTCTTTCCAAGAGAACTGAAAGAGGTCTTTGCGTCATGGCGACAGGAATGCAGCAACAGGGGTCGACCGGACATCAGCGAGCGTTTGATCAGCGCGTCCTTGTTCCTGCGGTTTCTCTGTCCGGCCATCATGTCCCCCTCACTTTTCAATTTGATGCAGGAGTATCCAGATGACCGCACAGCACGCACACTCACGCTCATCGCTAAAGTCACACAGAACCTGGCAAACTTCACCAAGTGAGTTGTTTGTTTTGAAGTTGTGTCTTTGGATGAATGGAGCGCATTCACATGCCACGCTAAAAAATAACATGTCTGCGTTCCCTCTCCTGTCCCTGTCTGCTGTCAGATTTGGTAACAAGGAAGAGTACATGTCCTTCATGAACCAGTTCCTGGAGCACGAGTGGACCAATATGCAGCGCTTCCTGCTCGAAATCTCAAACCCAGAGACGATCTCCAACACGGCGGGCTTTGAGGGGTACATCGACCTCGGCAGGGAACTCTCCACCCTGCACTCGCTCCTCTCGGAGGTGGTGTTCCAGATGGACCAGGTACTGAAGATGGCTTACTGCGTTAGCTGTCATCGGGCGCTTTCTCCCACGACCTCCTGTGTGCATCAAGTGTACCTGTAGCCCCACTTTACTCTCGCTGGTCAACGTGCAATGCGTACAAACCTTTACTTTTGCAAAACCTGCTGTAGGCAACAATATGGATACGATGGAATAAAGCTTTGGGTGTTTCATGTTTGACATTAAACACGTTAACGACCCAACTTTTACTTTCTTTTATCATTTGGTTATTTGTGATACTCATGAGCTGCAGGCAGCGGGTGCCTCGCTACAAAGAATTCACAGGTGCACGACCAGGCGGCGTCACAACTTCGAGCTTTAAGCAAAATACGGCCATGAGCTGACTTTTGGCTCGGGGACACGTGCGTTGCAGGATCCACGATTCCACATTCTGTAAACAATTGTAATTGTAATGCATTAGTTTCTATCAAAAATTAAATAGAGATTTATAGATATTCTATTGATCTCATAAAGGATAGGATTCATCTTTTTTAGCGGCGGTCCAAAGGTCTTCAATTCATTATCACAAGCTCCAGGATTTGAATCAGACTACGTTAGGATGTTTATCAAATGGTAATCAATCAATAATTCATTATTGCGTTACATAAACACTGAAGCCTCAGATGCTGGCTGACATTACATTAACTCTGCCAGCAGATGGGAATAATTAGAAAAAGGGCATTTTGTCAGAGCACCCTGCTCTCTGAAACCTTATCTTTCAATAATTCAGAAATAACAGTGTGTCTGGTTGAGTCCGTCCGACTGGCCGGTCTTATTTATTATTCAGTATGTTGTCTGAATAAGAGAGTTGATTGCATGGCATAGGGGAAATAACTAGGTCCAAAAAATATGCAAATATCAAATTCAGCATAACAGCACGGAAATGAAATCCAGTTAATGCCCTTACCGAAGTGGTCCAGAGTCTTATTTAATTTGGCTTAAAACTTAATTGTGTCTCCTTCACAGAGTGCAGCCTCCAAGCTGGGGCCTCTGCCCAGGATCCTGCGGGAGGTGAACACAGCTCTGTCCAACCCGTCCTGCGTCCAGATGACACCCGGACAGTCCTCGGAGCACATGGGCACATCGCCTCCCGCTGAGGCGAGCTGCAGCATCTCCACTGGCCTGCAGAAGATGGTCATAGACAATGACCTTTCAGGGTAAGAAGCCTTTAAGGTCTCATCTGTAGGATCGGAAGATGATTAGAAGCAGTGCAGCACATTTTCAAAGAGATGTTCTGTATTATTTTAATCTCTATGGTGCATGGTGTATTTGCATGTGGAAGTGGACATGCTGCTGCAGCTGCTGGCATGGATGTTCAGCGATACCTGTGCAAACCCTAAATATAGGATAATTACCACTTTTAAACCATGTGGTCTTTAAAGTGCAATGAATATAAATGACTATGTACAAGCTAGAAGGACACCTGGAGAGTGCAGCCATGTGTCAAGGCCTTGCTTTATCCCTCAATGTTGAAGAAAGTGAAAAAATTATTTGTGTATCAGCAACGTGATTCAGATCCAACGGTGAGTGAGTTCTTCCTTGGCTCATGGCCACGGCCTTCCACAACGTTTCATGAAAATCGGTCCAGTATTTTATCCGTAATTCTGCTGACAAACATATGAACCGACAAACCAAACCAAAAAGCATTTCCTCCCTGGCAGTGGTAACGATCAGTGCTTATTAAACCAATCTACTAAAAGTCCTTAAACAGTCTTTATATTGCTAAACAAACCAACACCAATAAATCCCAGTGCCCATCGGAAACACAGAGGTCGCTTCTGCCTCTGCTATAGATTGTGTTCTCAAAACACCAGTTCTGCTGAGTGTTAATGTTTGTGAGCCGAGGCCGTGACACAGTGTGAGTGTCACCTCTGCTTGTTTACATCAGCCAGATGAAACCTCGTTTACTCTCGTGTGGATGAATACACACTCTGACAGCACCTTATCTCGCTTATCTTCTGTCCTCTAACTCCCTGGCAGAACAATGGCAGGAGGCAAGGTGACACTTATAAAGATTAACATGAAGGCCCACAGGAGCACAGACGTATGAGACACAAACACCAGTAAACAAAACACCAGAACCTGGCAGGCAGATGAGATCATAGTGTACATAACAGGAAGAGAGTCAGACAGCTGGTATCATTATGGTAATCAGAGGCCCAGGATCAATAGAGCTAATTAAGTGATATCCCTATAAGACCTGATGCCAGAGCCTCCTCTTTTTACTCTATCACAGTTAACTGTTTGCTCATACCTTGACATGTGTGTGTCTGTGGTGGAGCCTCATCAGCACGCTGTGAGCTCACGATTCTCACATAATTGCATCTCATCCACCAACCAGTGACATGAGAAGTAGGAGACCGTGGCAAGTTTGAGAACGGGAAGAAATTGAGCAGAATGAAGTTAGGAGGGGAGGGGAACAGAGGGAGAAGGACACAGAAAGGAATAGATGAGCGTGATGTGAATCACAGAGATTATTGGAAGATAAATCACATCTGTCAAGGTAATCGTCTCTTCTGGCAATAATGCCTCCATCTGCCGGCTGAAGGGAAGGAAGGAAGGGAGGGAGGGAGGGTGAGGGGAAGAGGGAAGAAAGCAGATGTGTGCAGAAGCTACACATCTTCAAAAACCGGCCGTATGACTCCACTTGTGCTACTGCTACACTAGCTTAGCTTAGCTAAATGCAAAACTACTGTTAAGGTTTTGCTGCTACAGCCTTACTAGGTCCGTTATGATCAGTAGCTTATGATAGCAACGTCTGCTAGCTGATTCAGTTTGCTAACTTTATGGCTTCTCTCCACTTGCTCTACTGTTACTGTTACAATAGCATTGTAGCTAAATGCTAAGCTACCATAGATCACATCAATTGGGCCAGGGGCAGTTATCGCTTGTGACTGATCTTATTGGCTGAGGTTTTAAAATGCATGGTAGATTAATGTTTTCGCTCTGTCTCTTTCAGATTAGTGGACTTCACCAGGTTACCCTCCCCTACCCCGGAAAATAAGGACCTATTCTTTGTGACAAGGAGCTCAGGGATCCAGCCTTCCCCAGCACGCAGCTCAAGCTACTCTGAGACCAATGAACCTGACCTGGTCATGGCCAATGGCAGCAAGAGTCTGTCCATGGTGGACCTCCAGGACCCCCGCAGTCTGGAAGGAGGCCCAGGTCCCAGCTCCTCGGACGCCCTGGGTGAAGGTCCAACCTCTGGGGGAGGCTGGTCAGCCAGAGTTCCACAGGGCAACATCCCTGGAGGTCCCACTCTGAGGAGGCCAGGCCAGACCCCCACCACCCTGGGCACAGAAAGCACTCCAGGTCGACCCGCCCAGCTGCTAGCCCCCCTCTCCTTCCAGAACCCAGTTTACCAGATGGCGGCCTGCCTGCCCGTGTCCCCCCGTGGAATGACCGACTCGGGCTCTGAGTGCCACAGCTCTGTCAGTTCCCATAGCAACAACGAGGACGGACCAGCAGGAGGGAAGCACGCCTTCTTGAACCATGGTGGTGGAGGTGGAGGTGGAGGAGGAGGAGGTGGCGGAGGAGGAGGAGGAGGAGGTGGGGGGAGCAGCGGGGATGAGTACACGAGGCGTTCGGGGGAGTTCAACCGCCGACAGCTGTCCCTCACAGAACAACAGCACCAGCCCGCCGTCCCCAGACAGAACAGCGCCGGCCCACAGCGGAGGATAGACCAACCTCCGCCTCAGAGCGTTACTCGGGGCCGCACACCCCCGAATCTGCTCAACAGTGGGCCCTACCCCCGGCCTTCCTCTGGCAACATGATGACATCGTCACCCGACTGGCCTGGCAGCGGCGCACGGTTACGACAGCAGTCCTCTTCCTCCAAAGGAGACAGTCCTGAGACCAAGCAGAGGGCTCAGCACAAACAGGTACGGGACTCGCACTGTAGCGGCGAAATGACCACACCGTGTTACCTTGAGTTCAAGAAAAGTCTTAACATTGAAATAAATGGGGGTATTAACAACAGCACAACGTAAAATATTAAGGTTTTAGCAAAAACGCATGTGTTTGGTAAGAAGTGAGACTACGACTGGATGAATGAGACTTGGATGAATGAGACTTGGATGAATGAGACTTGGACGAATGAGACTTGGACGAATGAGACTTGGACGAATGAAACTTGGACGAATGAGACTTGGATGAATGAGACTTGGATGAATGAAACTTGGATGAATGAGACTTGGATAAATGAGACTTGGTAGAATGAGACCTGGATAAATGAGACTTGGATGAATGAGACTTGGACGAATGAGACTTGGATGAATGAGACTTGGATAAATGAGACTTGGTAGAATGAGACCTGGATAAATGAGACTTGGATGAATGAGACTTGGACGAATGAGACTTGGATGAATGAGACTTGGATTATAGCTTTTTTAATAATGTTTTGCTGTTTTTTTAACAATAATCAAGGAGGATATTCATTAGGCCATTATTCGACACAACCAACTGGAGCTGTCTCAGTGTAATCACCTGAAATTACAGGGATGGAAAACGTACCATTACAAAACTCCCATTTGTCTCATCGCATGTTGAAGAGGGCCGTGTGGGTGGGCTCAGCACAGACACTCTGCACATTGCACCTTAATGAACTGCAGTCATTGTGTGTGTAATAACGGTCATTTGCATACAGACAGCTCATCACTTCACTACTGTTTTACTGGTCAGCTTTAATGGGCTCAGAATGATGAGGGTAGTGGAGGCACAATTAGCATCTTATTAACTAGCGATGTACAGTATGTGCTCACTACAGAAACCAGCATGTGGGAGGGTTTTCATTTCTTCAATGCATTCGCTGGACATGTTCACGATTGGCAGGTCCGGATTATCGGCTGTAATTAAAAACACTGGTCAATGGTTGCCCTTGGTAACTGAAGGGGAGGGCCTCTGCATATTAACCATGATGCTTTGCTCTCCTCTCTTTGGATTGACGTATTTACTGATGGCTCCGAAGCCTAATTAAATGTGCACATGTAGTGGTTGAAGCAGCAAAAGGACCTTAAAGCCACTATGTGTAGATTTCTATGTGATCTATGTGATGCTAATGCTCCATCACGTGGTCCAGAAGGAAATATCTCAACAACTACTGGATGGATTGCCATGACGTTGTACACATCAATGGTCCCCAGAGGATGAATCCACTTTGCGATGCAGTGACCTTTCCTCTTGCACCACCTAATCTCCACTCGTCCGGAGAAACATCTCCACATTTACTTGATGCATTACGTGTCGCGGTTCCCAGATGAGGACTCTGGTCGTCTCCTGACTTTTCCTTTGGTGACATTCGTGGTTTTGAATGAAATGTTTGGACAGCTGATGGAGCTGAAGTATTGTCCATACACTTGTGTTCCTCTCAGGATGAACTTTTGGGTGGTGTAGCACAATCATAGTGGCTTTAAGTTGAGCGTCCTTCCCAGTGCACCGTGCATGTGTGACAAATATAAAATCATTTATGTTTTATAATTTAATGTAGATTTATATCTGTCTGGATTAAAATGAGTTTTTAACAAGCGTACTAATCCACACTCATAATACTATTCTAAATGTAGGCGGACCAGCGTTCATTTCATGAATGAAAACTATGATTAAATGTGTTCGTCAACAACCTTTAGTTTGTTAAGATGAAAACTAACAAGGACATTTCACACAGGACTAAAAATACCTCTTTTATATTAGCCGACAAAATCCACACGAAGGCTGAGACAAAATGTCATTAAATTTTCATTTCATTTTTAAAATCCGTGCTTCTTCCTGTCTGCTCCAGTGTGTGTGTGTGTGTGTGTGTGTGTGTGTGTGTGTGTGTGTGTGTGTGTGAGCCTGAACACACGGGTGTGTATCCATTCCACCTGCTGCTTTCAGTCCAGATGATTTGGTGCATTTCAACCTTATTTTTGTTGTTTCTGTGCTGTTATTGCAACCTGCCCCCCCCCTCCCCCTCCCCCTCCCTGTCACTTGCACTCGGCTCATGTGTGTGTGTTTGTGTGTGTTTGTGTCTGTGTGTTGTATTGTGTTCACTAGGCCCCCTCCCCAGTGAACCCCAGTGCGCTGGACCGCACAGCAGCCTGGCTTTTGAATATGAATGTGCAGTATTTAGACCGTGAGGGGATGCAGCCCGAGTCACTGAGAAACAGAGAGGATCTGACTCAGGTGGAGAAGGTAACCTCCTCATCCAACCTTTGACCTTTACCAACCCCTCCTTTCACAATCCCCCTCAACCTTCAGCCCTGATACTCCCACTTAACTGTCCTTCCTTTCTTTACCCCTCATTAGTTCCAGCACACACCTCCCTCCCTTAAAACAGTCTTCTACACTTTAATTGTCTGCAGGATTTATCCCGCCTCTCCTCTGAGCCTGAGGTCCCGTAGACGCACCCACATTGTCACTTAAAGTCATAATATGTGCATTTTGTTACATAAAATTGAGGTAAATTGGATATACTGTGCGTCAGTCCGCATGTGAACCCATAATACCTCGATCTCCCATCTTCCTGAAAATTGGCTTTTCCGTGTTTTTTTTCTTCTGGGATGTTGTTTTTATCATTTACACAGCCAGCAGTCAGCTGTTGTGTCAACTGCAGCAAAGTCATAGCAACAGCAGTAATGGCAGAAAGTAGTTATTGCAGTCACAAAGATGTGTGTGTGTGTGTGTGTGTGTGTGTGGCGAAACACAGCGAGTAAGATTATCAGCTGGTGCCGCTGCTAAATATTTCAAATTATTTTCATTATCGTTGGTCTTTTTATTATTTAAACACTTTTTTTATTGTACAAATTGAAGTAAATAGAGTTGGTCGGTTCCATATAGTGTAAGGAAATAGTGAAAAGTACCCGTCATTACTTCCCACAAGCCCAAGAACGTGTCGACCAACATTAAAGTGAATATCTTTAGGTTTTGGAGGTACAAAACAAGACATTTAAAGACGTCACCTTGGACCTAACCCTAGTAGTCGTTAGTTAGACTTAAACAATTAATCCATAATGAAAACAAATGCAGAAATGACTAAGCTAACAATACACTTCTTATATTGTCAATAACTCTCTTGTCTTATATAGTATTGTGTATATTGTAGTTTTAACCTTCTTGCTTCATTTAAAGATATCCCTCCGCCTGCCCTTGAACGACCCCACACACCCTCACAACCTTCCCCCGTCTTTCTTACCATCTTTGGAATGAACTTAGAAGCCTAAAGCAGGTGTGTGTGTGTGTGTGTGTGTGTGTGTGTGTGTGTGTGTGTGTGTGTGTGTGTGTGTGTGTGTGTGAGACATGTTGGAGCTGGTGTGCGCTTGCATCTATGTGAGAGATGGAGACAGAAAGAGGCTTTTTGCTGCTTCTTCTCGCTGATGTTCTTACCCTCCGCTTCGCTTCCAATGCTTTGATTGGCTGCCACATGCTTCCCCCGTTTTATTTTTTTCCCATCCATAATGAATACAAACCTGTCATCCTAACATAGCTCGTACTTTATGGAAGCCAGCAGCCCAGGCAGGGAGAGCAACCAAAGAAGGCAATAACTTCAGTGTTAACAAAGAAGCCGCAGCCACCTTAAAATAGCCGAGCAGCAACACGAGACGCACGCCGTCTTCACAACGCAGCCTTCACAACGCAGCCCTACAGTAGCCATTTTAAGCTTTCAAGTGCATTTACATACACTGTACGTGTTCAGCGATCCGCATCAGATCAGGGCATGCATCTGTCTTGTTAGGAGGAGGAGACATCAAAACAGAAATTGCATTTAATCCAATAATTTGCTCATTAAGATGAACACAAAGTGCTTCAATAATAACACACTATTTGCATTTTTTACATTTAAATACAAATTCTATCTGACATTTCATTTTCCAGTTGAATGCCACTGAATATATAAGTGTTGCATTGCAAAGCAAATGTGAGACACTGGAACGCTGAACTTTGCATTTTGAGTCGAGGATGAATGTCACCGCCTTCCGGAAGGATGTGAGCGATGTGTGAGAAAATAAACTATATATACTTATGCTGTATATTAGGAAAATATGCAACATTAAAAAGGAACATGCATTTCCAAAAAAATGACATTTTTTTAATTAAATACTACAGAAGATATGATTAATTATTATTTTTATTATGTAATTCCTTCAATCACCCAAATGAATGCCAGACCAGCCTTTCTTTAATATTTAATTACATTTATTTACTATAAAACTATTTAACTTTGTAAAGCAGGTAGTCTTTTGTTATTGGGCAGAGAAAGGTGATAAATAATAATTCCCATGAGTTTTATGGATCGCCTGGTACCTCGAGGCTCAGTGTTGACCGCAGGGACCGGGGTTCGAGTCCAACCTGCGGCGCTTTGGCTGCATATCACAAAGAATTAAGGAACATTTGAGTAATTCTGTGTTGTTTGTTTAGTTTGTTAACTTTTTATAGATACAAGTGTAAACTCAAGTGGGCACAATGCACCTCGCAGAAGCAGACATCTTCACTTGGGACATTAGCTGCTATGAGGTCGTGTTTATCGGGGTTTCAAATCCTCCTTTTATTTCCATTATCTGCAGTAAAATCTTATTTAAAAAGGGTTTTAATGTAAACTGTAGAGCCGTGCAGGACAAAGAGTCGCAGATACAGTAGATGTCATTCATTCTCAGGGGGTCTGGTGACGAGAGCACAGCGGACATTAGAGATGAGAGAGAGGGACGGAGGAAAGGGGAGACGAGCCGATGACATGAATCTATCCGAGGTCACCGTTCCTCCCGGGAGGAGCGGCATGATGGGAAGAACGTCCCAGAGCTGCGCCGGAGATGGACGTGGAAACACGAGTAGAAAGTGACAAAGAACTCTGAGCTCTTTCACATGTTCTCCATCAGTGACTGAAGAACGAGCTCACCGTGTTTCTATAACACGCAGATAAACGCTTTACAAACAAGCCTTATATGAGAAGCTTATTAACGTTATTATGTGTTCGTAAGAGTATACACGAAGACTTCCACGTCCCCTTCGAGGAGGAATATGTCAAAATCTTCTCTCCTTTACTTGAATATTGAATAATGATACAAAAGTAGCAACATTCCCACCAGCCTCTTTGTATTCAAACATCTGCATGTTGACGTTGTCATCGTGTGCACGTCAGCGTTCAGCTCCGTGCTTTAGTGCACAGAGCTGCCGGCACGGCTGAAGGCTTTTATTCCCGTTTCCTCGTCTGTAGTTTCTCTCTCTGGTCTTTGCAGGGACACGCTGACTGATCACAGTATCCCTCGCTCTTATAAGAAATGTGTTTTTCTACCCAGAAGAGATTCGATTTGTCCATTAGTTTCCTCCTTCGCCCGGAGAAAGCTCCTTCAAAAGCCTCTCTGAGGTCCAGTGAGAGGTCAGAGAGAGACTTTCAGAGCTTATTCGACAGACTAGACTCCTTCTTCACTGGTTGCATCCCTCCCTTCTCACCTCCTCTTCGTCTTAATCCATCCTAAACTTCCTTTCTTTTCTTCCTCTGTTAATGCCAGTTTAACCTCTCCATGGGTTTCAGATCCAAACCAGAGGTCTGTCTGGGAAAACGGCTGGATTTGTGTGTTTTTAATCATTTTGTTGCTTCTGGTGTTGATGAAAGTGTTTTATTGGAAGGAAAAATGATAATTTGATTCAATAATTACTTTTCTAGGGCAGCTATTCAGGTCTAGTAGGAAAGCTCAGCGATGGAAATGTCTTGTAAATGAGCCGTGTGAGTCGCTCTCTCAGGAACAGCAGGACATAATCTCAGGCCTGATTGAGAGATTTACTTTTCCTTCTTGTCAGCTATGGTAATAACGGAGGGGGACCCTGCTGATAGGGTTGATGATGATATCGACAACAGCGATGATGAGAATCTCCTCATCGCTCTGCTTCTTTGTTCAGTACCAGCAGGAGATCTTAGTGCTGCAGGAGAAGCTGCGGGCGTCGGTGCAGAAGCTGGAAGAGTATGAGGCGCGTCTGAAGGGGCAGGACGAGCAAGCCCAGAAGGTGCTGATGGAGTACCAGGCCCGGCTGGAGGAGTCGGAGGAGCGCCTGCGCAGACAGCAGGACGACAAGGACCTGCAGATGAAGGGCATCATCAGCAGGTAGGGAGGAGGAGGAGGAGGAGGAGGAGATGTCGAGGTGCAGCTCTGTGTTCTGCTCTCAGAATTGAACTCGAGTGTGTTTGCAGGTTAATGTCGGTGGAAGAGGAGCTGAAGAAGGATCATTCAGACATGCAGGCAGTCGTCGACTCTAAACAGAAGATCATCGATGCACAGGTGAGTTTAGGAACAGGTTGCATATGCTTGTGTAGACCCCTCCTGATTTGTATGTGCTGCCACTTGTGTCCTCTGCTGGAGGAAACAAAGGGTCATTCAGGAGATGTTTAATCCATAGCCGTCTCCTCTCGCTCTCTCTCTCTTACAAAACATACATTTACAAATGTCTTATCTAGTGTTCCCGTCAACATGTAGCTCTTCTGAAACTGTCTTTGAAAACACAAAGGTTGTTGCTTCACATCGCCGGGAAGCTCACAGATTTTGATTGTTGGGAATATAATTCTAAATTACGCAGAGACAGATTGAAACGCTGCTTTAGTGTTTGTGTTCTTCTTCTATACGCTGGACAACGTGCACATTATATGCCTGGAAACACACAGTTAAGTACAAATGTGCATCTTTAGAGATTAATGTCAACGTGATTTTACAGAAGCGCGCGGGGGGGGGGGGGGGGGGGGGTGCTGCAACATGACATTTGCACAGACAGACATATGAAGGTGATTAATCTCCTCGACGCCTAAAGTAATGAGACTTTTCATCCGCAAACAAACAGCGTACAGTAGAGCAATAAGTTGTCTCTCTTGGTAAACAGAGAGAGGCTGGAAAAAAGAAATCTCATTATAAAGACAAGGAGGTGAGTTTGCTTCTGTGCGCTGCCTACATTATATAATTATCACAGTGAGCGTCGTGTAACAATCCCTCAAGCGAGAGGAGCTGTGTGCAGATGTCTCTCGTAAATTATAATGCCTTCTGAATTAATACGGTGTTTAAATATGTAACAGAAATCAACTTATATCAAAGTTTAACATCGAGTTTGAATTCTGTAGAAGGTTCTCAGGTCAGTCTACGTTCTCGTCTGCTGATTTCCACGAGCAGGACTTAAATGATCCCTTTTTACTTTGTGGTAACATTTACTTTCTGAACCCGCATGGAGCAGAGCAGGAAGCCTTATATGGGCATCTGGGTTGTGTTGAAGATGCTAATACGCACACCTCCTCAAAACAGCAGTTGTGCAGTTACGAGGGTTTTGTGAGTCCAACTTGTACAAGTAGGTCTCACAGAAAGTACGAGAGGTTTAGGAGAAGAATGTAGGAACTGTTCTTGCATCACTTCCCCTCCAGCTGAGGAGCAGCGGAGCACAGAGAGCTGCAGGAACCAGTCTTAAAACCTGCAGATGAGTTTGCGTTTCGCCTGGAAGTCAAAAGGGTTTCTGTGATGTGTTCGGGTTGGACGCCTGAAATAAGTTCCGCAGCTCTTAAGAGATCTTCGCATTTTGTTCTACGACATGAAATACTGTGACGTTTATAGCGATAGTGATGCAACGTTTTTACTTCTGGGGTTTGCATTAACGCTTCAAACATCGTAATATTTAGTTTTTTGTTGCAATAATCCAAAATACAGTGAAATAAAATCTCATTAGCTTTTTGTTGCAGGAACCAGAGCGATGCTAACTTACAGACACACGTCGTGCCTGCAGCACTGCGGCTCGTCTTTGTATAGACACATCTCTAACATCTTCATATGTGTGTGTGTGTGCAGGAGAAGCGCATAGCATCGCTGGATGCAGCCAACGCCCGTCTGATGAGTGCTCTCACCCAGCTGAAGGAGCGCTACAGCATGCAGACCCGCAACGGCATCTCCCCCACCAACCCCACCAAACTGCAGATCACTGAGAACGGAGAGTTCAGGAACAGCAGCAATTGCTAGAAAGACTGCGAAGTGTTGAGTGCCTGCGCGTGTACAGTTATCCAATGAGAGGACGTCTACATGCATGCATATGGCTGCATGCCTGTTCGACAGACAGCGAAGGGTGTGTGCGCGTGCGTGTGTGTGTGTGTGTGTGTGTTTTTAAAAAGCGGACTTTTGGAAGACATTTCAACTTTGTGGACAGCAGTGCGAGAAGGGGGCAGAAAAAAAGGACCTCAGTGTGACGGACGGATCCCTCAAGAGAACGAGATCACCAGACGGCCTTCGTTACGAGCGTGTCGGCCAGAGGAGGGGCAGAGTTTGTACATATGAAACTCAAAGCTGTCCATCAGTCAGATACTTCTCCAGAAGGATGTACGGGACAAATCAAGACCCTCACCTGCGCCTGGGACAAACCACTATATAACCACTCACAGTGACGACCGCCAGACTCGGTCACCTCCTCCTCTCTTTCTTCTTCTCCCTCTCGACGAACAAGTGGACCCACTTAAAAACAATAACACGCATTGAGGATTATCACGTTGTAGTCGTCTCCAGAGGATTACTGTCCAGTGCTTAAAGTCATTGTTTATACAGAACCAAATAGGAGCTCAAAAAAATAGATATTTTTAGCCCAAAAAAATGATCTTTATGTCCCTTTCCACTCCTGGGTGTGTTCCCGAGCGTCCCAATGAGCCCCCTCTCCCCCCCTACACCCCCTACACCCCCCACACCTCCATGTAGTGCACTTTGTGAGAAGCTATTGGTACATGAAACGCCTTAAGTAAGGAACACACCTCGACTTTATCCCACAGCTCCCCTATTTCTGCAAAAAAAAGGCACAACTTCTACTGTGGATTTGTAAAGGATACAAACACTTGTACACACATAAATGTATTATGAAGACTATAGTAAATGAATTCTATGTGATATACTATATTAATGAAATTTAATATAGACGTATGCATTTCCTTTCTTCTATAGAGTATACACACATATCTATATTTGATAATCTCAAATATAAAAGCAGCCCTTTATTTAGGAGTTTTATTTTTCTTCTCTGACGATGAACGACTGTAGTGTGTGTAGCTCGCTTCAGAGCTCAGGAGGAGACATCACACCGAGCAGTGATCAGCACCATCGCCTCAGTCACCCCTCCACACCTCCACCATGCTCCACCCTTTACATTCAGTATGCACTGCATTCCAGAGACATGACTGTACAGTTCGTGGCGGAGCTTGCACAACTTGCACAGTCAAGTGATGGGTTCTTCTTCTTCTGGTGCTCATCATTGCTCTTAACGACACAGATCAATTAAACCCAGATTTAGATTTTGGTTTGAGTCACATGTGTGTGGTCTTCTCACTAGTAGCACATGAGTTGTGGAGAGACTCACTCGCAGGGTTTCCGTTACAAAAACAATAAATACAAATGCCGGTCATAGAACATTTCAATGTGATGGACACATGGGAGGAACTCCGCTCAAATATTATCTGTGTTTTTTGATCAGTAGGTTATGTGAAGAATCTCATCAAGGCATGTAGAGTTCTACTATTTCAATAAGGCGTGAGAGCAGCGCGTGGTGCATGTGCGTCATGGAGGCTCTTTTTACGCAGCGTGTGCACGGCCCTTTACAGGAATGGATCATATAGTTGTTGTTTTTTTTTATTAAACTACCGATACAAATGATTTAATTTCTTTTATTTTGTACCAGCTCTGTCCCTTAACTAGCCGACACTGTAGATCTTTACTTCCCCATATAACACAAACGGAGTGCAGAAGAAGAAATCCCGAAACGTCTTGTTTTTGCATGAAACTCACACACGACACGTGATGTGCGCTGCAGGTGGAGCCGGTAAGAAGATGCATTCCTAAAAACACGCTGCAGAGATTTAAATATGGCGGACATCAACAGATCTTCCCGGTGATTAACGGAAACCCTTCTCACTCATACTATACACTGGACCGGTGAGCCGTTGTAATACTGGCCTCCTTAGTTACACTTTTATCTCTAACTGCTTTGTTTTCAGTGGTAACGACGTGAACTGCGTCCAAACTGTGACTCTAGTAATCCCAGTTGCATCATCATCATCATCTCTCCTCTTCATCCCTCTTCGCGGACTCACAGTTGGGGTTTGGTCCTTCTTATCTCTCCTCGCATTCGCTCCCAAACATCAACATCGGTATTTTGCATATTTTTGTATTCATTGTTCCTCACCTGTGACAGACTGTAAACATCCGGTGTGAGGCTCCGCGTGCTTCATCCTCGCGCTCGACGGTGGCGTCACCGTTTTCTTTTCTTTCGTTGCCAATTTGGAAGGTGGTGATGACGACGACGATGAATGCTTCGCTGCAGACACACACACACAGTGGACATATGATAACCGAGTGCATCGAGAGGCTGGACAGCCTGGGGACGTGTAAATAAAATGCACACACTATTTTTACCTAATGTTAACGGAGCTTTTTGTAAATGTAGCTTGTGCTCAAACTCTGCTGTGTCATGATTGATATTGTAAATACAGAATCGCTCTGTCGGTCATCTTTCCTCATTGGGTAGAACTATACAAGTTAAATGAACCTTTCAGTGTTCTCCCTGTTAAAGCTATTGTTTGTGTATTTACAGTGTAATATCACTAACCAGTTGGACTCTTGGGAATGAATGCAGAATGACACACCATCCTGTATTTGTGGAGCTCCATCACTTTACGCTCAGCGGTTGGTGTTTCTATTAGCTTTCTTTTCTTTTCTTTTTAAGCACAGCATCTGTTTCAGGTGTTTTAAAAACGTGGCCAAATTCAAACGTAAGAAAGGGATTATTTTCGCTGTAGGTCAAACCTTTCTATCAGATACAACGAGCTTCTTGAAGAGAAAGGAATATAAATCTCTTGTACAGAACATTTCTCCTCATCATATCTTCCATTCAGTCCTCAAACAATATTGTACAACTGCAGAGATTAAAGCAAGTCTATGTCACTTTTGACAGAAGAAGTAAATACAAATGAATCGTTGAATACATGAGCAATTCAACACACTGAAGTTAACTTAACGGTTAGATGGAAACAGTCGTGCTAACGTTACAGCTTCATGCCAACGTTTTGAATAAAGTTTTCTAACAGAGGTGGTTGTTACAGTCTTGCTTTAAACTCCAAGTGTACACAAATACAAGTGAACTGATATATTGTATACTGTACACCAAAGAGTAAAGTAGAAGACACACTCTTAATATTAGTTCCTTCATCCCATCTGTGTTCACACCTCCGGTCTAATTCTTCACACAGTTCATCCAGTCCGACAAAAGATCTATCAAAAATATAAAGCTATAAATAAAGTAAAAGATGTTGTATGTTTTCTATTATCTTGTAGAAAATACTTTTGTAAGTATGTTGAAAGTATAAAGTATTTGCTGGATTCTGCTTCCTTTGACGACAGTGACAAAACAATAATGTACAGAGGAATTTGTGTTGACAAAATGTGGCTGTGCAATTTATGTACATTTGCAACTAGACCTATTAAAGTTTTATTTAGCTATTTTAAAATCTCGTCTCTCGTTGTTTCTCTGACGTTTTTTTTTTTGTTTTTTTTTGCTATTATGAAATGTAAATGAAGCTTAATTTGAGTGCGAGTGAGATGCTCATTAAATACTCAAGCGGGCCTAGATAGATGACAAGCAGCGAGAGAGACCATATGCTCAGACTCGAGGTCCAAAAGGCAGAGAGGAGGGTATGATGGAGGGATGTGACAGGCTGCTTTGAGCAGTGCCTCCTCACAGCCTGACCTACATACTGCCTGATTGTTATGCCCCACAGTGGGTAGGAGAAAGCCTGAAAATGAGGTTTGTAGCAAAATGTCTCTCTGTATCTCTCACATAGCTGTAAATCTATAAAAATGCTCACATGCAGAAACGCAGTATTAAAGTATTTATGGGGAAGAGCTCATTAACAGCAGATCCTCATCAAGCGTGTGTTAAAGGAAAGCTCCTGTGTTGTGTAATTGCTCCCCGTGAGGCACTTATTTATTTGGCCAAATGGAACTTTCTCCCCGGGGCTCCCGAAGACCAACATTTAGGACATGAGGCTAATAAAAAAAAGAGCTACCAGCCGTGACTCCAAAGAATCAAAGGCTCGTAAACAAAGCCAAGTATTAGACCACCTGTGCTGCCCAACGGTCCAGGAGTACATACTTTAATTCCACTCATATCTTGAAGTAGAAAGAGCAAAGAAGTGTTTGGATATCTATTCTGTGCACAGCTGGGCGTCTTAGAGAAACATGTTCAGTAGACCCTGCAGCCGGTCGTGTTGGGGAGTAACGTGTCACAGCGTATCGTATATAATATAATCATGAAGAAAAAGATCATATAGTACATCATAAAATGTCTTATAAAAGTCAAAGTATATATTATATTTGTTGAAGTTATTGTATATGTATAGTGTGTAAAATAAAAAAGAATCATATTATAGCATGTCATAAAAATATATTTTTTAAAGTCATAGTATAGTATGTCATAAAAATGTCATATAAAAGTCAAAGTATATATTATATTATATTTTTTAAAGCCTGTTATACAATGTAAAAAAAAAGATAATATCTTATATCATCATAAAAATGTCATATAAAAGTATATATTATATTATATTTTTTAAAGTCATAGTACATGTATAGTGTTATAAAATGTTAAAAAAAACCTCAGAGTATAGTATGTCATAAATATATATATTTTTAAAGTCATGGTTTGGTGTGTTATACAATGTAAAAAGATAAGTCATAGTATAGAATCTGACTTGCAGATTAAAATGGTGCAGCCTGAAATGCTCGGCTGCCGCCATCATCAGGTTGCGGTCCATATTGGCCGAAATGAGATCCATATCGTCCCGTCAGCCGTCTGTCCAGCCCGTCACTTGGACTTCTTCCATAGTCGTCAGCTGTTCACAGCAGTGACTGACTCGCTATGAAAGTTAACAGTAAAATATGCCAAAAGTTGGGTGAGTACACTAAAGTACTGTACTTTGAGGAAGTTGCACTAAAAGTATTTTAATTTGATGCTACTTTATACTTCTTACTGGTGTTTCAAGTCTGAATCTTTTATAACTTAATTGGTTTTGTTTGGATAATCTCTAAATCCCTTCTGTCGTTTGTTGTTGTAATACTCATTTCGTCCACAAGAGGCTGAAGTGAGCCACTACCCACCGGGTTCTGTCTTCCAGGTGAGGTTTCATTTCTCCAAGCTCTCTAAACACAAGGTACATATATCGTGGACATAAGTAGCTCCCACACAATCAAACGTCACCTCAGAGAAAACATGTTTTTAATGCCAGTTCCTACTTATAGTCGTGGTGCACTGCAGCCTCTTGTGGCAGGAAAGAGTATTACAAACACTTGGATCAAATTCACCTGCCAAAACTGCTTTTATAGATAAATAAGAGAAACATAACCTGGAAAAACGTCTTATTTTTGTACCTGTTCTTAGCTCTTAAACACAGAAAAGAAAACTATTTAGATCCGACCTAGAAAATGGATGAGCAGAATGTTTTTGTCTCGCTTGCATCTCTTTGAGTTTCCAATTAAAACTCTGGGCAACAACAACAAAAAATCTATGAAGACAAAATACTCGAGAGAGTCGGCATCGACAGGCATCGCCAGCCTCTGCAACACGAGGTTTAGGAAACGTTGGCAGATGGTTGTGAAACGTATCTCTGGTCTTAGAACAAAAAGGAGATATCTCATCTACCAACGTCGTTCCAGACAGAGATGTAAATAGCACAAACTGCCAACAGTGCTGCCATTACTGACACATCATCGCCTAATGATGTGACAAATAGTGTCTTTTAATGAGCCCGTAGGGGAAATCACTCCGAGGTAGAACAATAATGTTATATGTACATATACAATGTGTGCACAACCAGCCTGTGCATGATTTGCTCAAACATAATTGGTAAATAAAGAACATTTAAAGGTGATATCTTTTTATCCCATCAACACACACCTTCAGTTCAAAGAGCAAAATGACGTTTATTTCATCAATACATTTCATTCATATGATCGGTCACTGTGATTAACCTCATGGAGCTACTTCATGGTAACAAACATCCTGCAGAGCACGTCAGTCCTACAGTACGTCTTTAATATTTAACATGTTTAGTCCACCGTCCGTGTGAAACAGCTACCACAGCTGCGTCCGATTGTTCTTTTGTGCAACACTTCACACTTCATTGTCGATGCATGTGACAAATGTATTGAATAACGTTGGTGTAAAAGAACCGAACATACAATTAATTAACTGTAGTGTAAGTAGTTTAAGATACCAGCGACGACCTTTCCCGCGCGTGGAGCCGCCTTCACGCGTTGGGTGAAGCTTTCTCGACGACGTAAGAAACAACGCGTCGGACTTAATCGTGAGATTTTCTGCCGTGCACTGGAATAATGATTTCCCTTGTGGCAGTTGTGTGGCTGCAGAGTAATCGTCCTAAACACATGTTCGCTGGGAGGTCTGAGGGCCGCCTGACTGGAATAGCTGCAGAACTGAAAGAGGATAAGTGGTGGCATGGCATTTTCCTTTTCAATACTTATTCACTTAACTCATCGCTAATGGGCTCACGGAGATACGACGCACAGCTGAGCCACTGGCTGCAAATAGGCTCTCACTATTGAGCTAAACACAAATAAATACAGTACAGTGCACACGCACACGCACTCGGACAAACACACTGTGCTCGCACACATGCTCAGTCGCCCTCGCATACATCTCTGTGCAAATCTAAAACATTTCAAAGAGTTGTTGTGCAAATTCAAGAATATCGGGACACTCCCTCACACACGTGTACTTATGTGACTAAGGATGCACGATAACGGGAAATGTACATTATTATATATTATGTTCGATAATGAAATTGAAGCTGATAAATAGAGCTTAAATATTAGGACAACTTGCTTTCATCGAGTTAAGCGCAGCCTCTACATGCTCCGATAGAGTAGGTGGTGACGTGCACCTTTAAAGCTGCTTTGTGATCCTCCAACAAACTAAAGAAGAACAAGAACCAGAGGAAGACGCCGCGGCTTCTATTCCTTCAACACGTCTTCGTTGTGGCGACGACTTCTTAAGTGACTCATGAGATTAGTTCTCTTGAAACTCGTAGACGTTCCCTTCCTCTCGCAATCCTTGCAAAAGCAATTATCTTCGTTTCGAGTATTTAAAAGGTGGACGTGTTTGATGTCGACGCATTTCATTTGAATTCTTAGACAAAATGCTCAAAGCATGTTTGTGAAGTTATTTTACTAGAACAATAATAATAATTAAAACCTGTCTACCCTCATGTGTGCGTTATAAACTTCTTTTCGTAACGGCCGTGAGAAGCAGGTAACTATCTTTATCTGTACGGGCTGAAATAAATGTGTATCGTGCATCCTCATGTGTCAGGAGCGTCGAATGTTATCCCTGAAAAGAAAGTTTGTTTCAGTGTAGGTGTTGCAGAGACAGGCGGAGGGAAGCTGCCCTGTAGAATCAGTAAGTTTATTAAAAGCAGCCATACGCTCCTCCTGACTGGACCACGCTGTTCATATATGATCAGGAGAGGAGGAAGAAATGCAACAACCTTCTTGTGTCCCCTGTTCTATTTCCTCTCCAACTCTGCCCCCTGCGGACATCTTCCTCTGAAGAAGAAAAAGCAATCAGGCAGAGAACGGTCCTCCTGCATGTCGGCCAGCAGGGGTCAAGCGAGTCCTTCTCTGCAGCTCCCACAAGGAGGGCATGATGGGAGCTGAGAGGAGAGAAGGACAAGCTAATGTTCCCGCTCCTGTGGAGAAGGCTGAAGGCAGTGTTTGGGAGTCGGACGCCTGGTTGGAGCCTTCTCTCGTCAGTTCTCCACGTTGGCCCTGAGTGTGCGAGGTTTGAGTCTCTGATGCAGCCGGTAGTCTTGGCTGGCCGCCCTTCGCAGGGGAGCCGGAGAGTTGAGCTGAGGGTTGGTGAGGCCCAGCGTCTGACTCTTGATGGCTCGTGGCATCGCCCTGCTGCAGCTCACAGAGCGTCTCTCTTCCACACCGGACGGGGACTCCAGCTGAGCCTCGCACAGCTCCAGCAGTGACACGACCTGCTCCCTCAGCGCCAGGGATTTGAACCTGCGACCTGCCAGGTAGAAAAAGGCTTCCACAAATGCTTGCAGTCCCATACCTGCAAAACAGAGTGTTGTTTAAGTGAGGCCGGAGCAACGCACAGGAGGTTTAACTGTGAGATTTAGAGGTTTAGCTTCCAGTGTTTGAGCCAGACCTGCTGAATATAAAAAGTGCCCTGAGATAACTTTGGTTATGATTTTGGCGCTATATGAATACAATTGAAATTAATAGTTGGCTGTTACTTAACAGACAAAAAGACAGTGAATAATAATAATAATAATCATCATCAGCCATTGAAAGCACATTTAGGATGCATTAAAATCTGAGCATAACTACGGAAGCCCAGAGGCAAGTCTGACAAATAAATCTTGTTGTAATACTCATTTCGGCCACAAGAGGCTGAAGTGCACCACGACCCCATGTTCTAAAAGCATTCCTGTTTTCTTCCAGGTGAGTTTTAATTTCTCCACTCTAAACAAAACGTATATATATATAATATATATGTATATATATATATATATACTGTGTGTTAAAGTTATGTAACATTATTGTCTGTTTTCACTGATAAATATGGATCCCCAGATCTTATTCTGACTCACATCCCTCTCAGGGCTTCCATATGTATCTGCGTAAACTGCTTAGACTGCTGCTGCTTTAGAAAGTTAAAGACAATCGGAAGCAATGAGATCATTCTACCATCTTCATCTTCATCGGAGGGGGCCGAGGTCAGAGAGACTGAAGGTCAAAGAATAAATATGAAAACAATAAAACCAGAAACATGAGCTGAATTTTCCCCAAAAGGTCTAAAAATAATTTCCACCTGCAGCCTCCGTTCTTCTCGGGCCGAGCAGAGTAAGACAAACGCGCCGACAACAAAAGAATATAAAAATAATTAATAAAGATGCCAATACACAGCGGACTAACATGGGGGGGGGGGGGAGTCGGTAGGTCATTTGCTGTGGAATCGAAATTGCTACAGATCTACAAACTCCTTCATGTGTCCTTTTAGGACTTCGCTGCATATCCCAAAAAAACATCATTTGTAAATATGACTTTTATGCCCGCTCTTGCTTCCCCACAAATCCTCCAAAGCACATACACAGAAATAACAGACCCCGACACTTCAGCCTCCCTGAATACGCATGAGCTCGTTCTAAATTCATCCCACAGTCTCCTCCCTACACACCCTTCCATCCTTGTCCATGTGATCTCCATCCATCCGCCTCGCCTCGCAAACATTCCTTGCAAGGTGCAACGTCTGAATAATTCATGTCGGACGGTCTCTTCGCTGTCACATTGTGATCTCAGCTCATTTCAATTACGGTAGCGCGCAGTGTCAGAGGGAATCTGACAAAGTATGACAAGCAATTATCTCCAAGCACATCATTTGCACCGAGTCTCAAGGATATCCGGCTCTCTGTCCTTTACATGTTGTTTCTTTGTGGGCGAAGGGTTGTTGTTGTTGTTGCATGTGTGTGTGTGTGTGTGTGTGTGTGTGTGGGGGGGGGGGGGGGGGTTTTACCTGCTTCTCTAGAATCGGGCATCGTTCCTGACCAGCGACGTGTGATGTCGATGTAGAGGATGTCGACCGAAGCCATGGAGAAGTTACTGTTGCTCAGCTTGCAGGTTCTAAAGCCATCAGGAAATCGAACATGTCAGCGGAGATGTTTAAAGTCAATCACACGAACTCATCTCTCATAACGTCAACACGTCGAGGACATGGAGGGAATATATTACACTCACTTTGTTCAAACTAAAGTTATTCTGGGATGTGCAAAGCTACGGGACCTTGGAAACATAAATGATTATGTGACTGATGAAAGATATTATTGATCACAAGCAAGACGACGATAACAAGATATTAACGAGACTGTAGGAAATGTTTTGGTAGTAAATGATATAAATGGATGATTTAGGACATTTGTTTTTTATTTAGGACTTTTTGTGTTTTAATTTTCTGATTGTAAAAAAAGCAAGAAGTTAAACAACATCAATATGTTTTGTTTTTTTAACATATCTAAATAATTGTTTTTTTATTACTAAAAGTAAGAAAAAGATCTTTGAGAAAATTAACTTCATGCAAAGTTTTGATTAAACACATTTCTCCCTCACAGGAGAACACAGAACATGTGATCTACAGAGAATATACGTTTGTTGGAACGGATAGAAAATGCTATTACACAATATAAATGTAGACATATCTAAATCAACGAACACGGGAAACAGATCCTGATGCCATTAAACAACCATCGCGTACCTGATGAAGGTTCTGAAGGCAGTGGGGCCCAGACGCATGTTGCCTTTGACCCCGAGGAAGCGTATGAACATGGCTGCGATGCGCTCCACCAGCCGCAGGTAGTTGAACTGTTTGGTGTATTTGGGGTAGACCTGCTTCAGACACAGCGAGGGCAGAGCTCCTTCGTCCGGGCTGCGCTCTTGTGTCTCCGCCTCCATGGGAATCTCCTCCCCGTGTTCCAGCCCACCGGCCCTCAGCTGGGAACTAAAGCCATGAACACAGATGATTAGAAAAATTGTATTTCAACCAGACGTCTTCTTATCAGCAGCTTGACCGAGCATGTTGACATAAAAGACTGCACATTTACTGCTTTGTGTGCCGTCCATCAGCAGGGCGGAGTAATGACCTTCAAGACTGCGTTACAAGAACACAAAGCCAACACAAGAGCAGAGCTACAGCTCACCGGAGGAGGATACATGCACCGAGATTTTAATTTGAGTCTGCGCTCACAGCCTGATTGGCAGAAGAATGTTGTTCTGAAGAATACACAACTCTTCCCCGTCCCTCGCCTCTCAGACGTTTTACCGTCCAACGCCCACAACATTTAATGCAACAGTAGCAGGACACATCTACAAGCCACAGGTTTTGCATATAGAATGAAGAGATCTGTTTTGAATGCTTATGAAGAGAAAGTTGATACTTCTCACCAAGTTTACTTTTGATGGGAGCAGCACTGTGACTCATGAAGCTCTGCATGCCCAGGAGAAGCCTGCTGAAGAGCTACAGTGGATATCCGCAGTGCTTTAATTCCAGATAAGACCTTCGTCAATGAGAGCTTGAAAACAGAACGATATTGACAATTCCATTGCAGCTGCTGACGGTGGAACAGTTGTGCTTTTAGAGGTTAATTATCGACATCAGGTTTGATCTTTGAATGCTGATTAGGTTGGAATATAAAAGCACTTTGTAGATTCAGCCCATCACTGTCCCAGGAGACGCTCCATTCAAATGAGGAAGTGAAACAGTGTTTCAAAAATATTAAAAGAATGGCTTTGAAAATGTTTTGATGTAGGATAGTGTATCAGTCGTTTGTCTTTGAACAAAGTCCCGTTTAGAATTCAGTGTTTCTCTCCTAAAGACATGTTGTGTGTGGTTAAAGCCTCACAAACATATTCTTTGTATTTAAACTCGTACGCTGTGGACGAATAGCAACAATCCTATTTCTTTTCCTCACCCCTTTCAAGGTCATGAGGTCGAAGAGAGATGTGAAGGAGAATCAATAAGGAATTAGGAGAAGCGGAGCAAAGAGAATCCGACTGCACAGAAGCTTCGTAATTAAGCGACTGCAGGAAGTCTTTTCGGAGCAAAGCAACTTTAATTCTAACGTCGAAAATGAAACGGTGACAAACTCAATGCTGCACAGCTCAAGTGGGGACTCCTGTCTGCTCAGTGTGTGGCTTATTACAACTACATTCATGATTTAGTACTGTTCTCATTACATTTATAACACACACATATATATATATATATATAAAAACTTGATTATATAATAGTAATATACTTATCATCTTTGGAACATCTTCTGGAAGCTTCTTGTGTCTTTATACATTAATGAAGTCCACCAATACTTGACTGGACACCAATACTCTACATTTGAGAGCAAGGACGTTCATAAATAATATGTAGGTTCATGATAAGCAGCTCTGTTTACACTTTCTTCTGTAGCATGAGATGTGTTCCCCAAACCTCCCCACAGAAGGTCATGCATGGAGCCATCTACCTGCCTGTATCTCGCCACCAGCCGTCCCATCGAGCTTCTCTCAAATGATTTGCCTCCTCGAAGAAAATAATGATGAGTCAGGTTTTTCCCCTCAGGGGTGTGAGGGCGTGTAGACACTGTGCTTGAGTGACATCGCCCTCCCTCTCCTGCTGCACCCGTTACAGTAGGGCACTACCAATCACACCTTTATCAGTCGTACAAGTTCAGTGACCTCAAATAATTCCCATCATGGAAACCTGAGCGGAGGACACGGCAGCGAGAACACCTGAGTGGGTGTGCTGGGCATTTAAAGAACCTCTGTTGGCCAACACATAACACTGAAGCAACAACGAGAAACACGAAGGGGAGTCAGTCCTGTCGACTTTTATGAGACAGTTTCTTTCTCCATGAATTAGTAAGCAGTGTGAATGGCACAGACAGAGCACTGCTGAATGTTTAATAGAATCAATCATCCTTCAGCAGCCATGTACATGTATTTAGACAGGACAGGCTCGGCTAAAAACGGACACGTCTTCAACAGAAGCTGACAGACAGACAGTGAGGGAAACGTCGACAAAACATTCCCTGCAGACGGAAGAAAATGATGGAGGAGAATGGAGAGAGCAAAAGTTGAAGAATGGCAGGTTATTAAAAAGCCTGGTGCTAAATGTTAGCGGAGTGTACGCGAGGCGGGCTCGGCCTAATTTAGCTGTCATTAAACCGGCATAAATTATTTTTCTGGCTTCCTGGTGAATAAATCTGTCAAAAGTCTTAAAATAAATAAATAAAATAAAATAAAATAAAATAAAGGTAGAAATCTAAATGTGTTGCCTGAGCTTGTCTCCCACAGGTGTGTATGTGATGCGCATAAATCATTTTAAAGACTTGTTCCCAACCACACAACCTGGACAATCAGAAAATGTAAAGTAGCTGTAATCAATATAACAATAACAATAAAACTAAGTATCAAACGACAATGTTAAAATGTCACAATGGGAAATTTGTCGCCTGAATCTGCAGCTCCCTTACGGAGCGTCGTAGAGTTTCAGCTCATTACTGCAACTCAACTGTTTTGGTTCCCTCCCACACCGTCAGGGAGGAACTCACACAGAATGTGCCGCTGATAGCATCGTTATGAATTGCGCGTCATTTGCAACCGCTATCTGCCCCCGTAAAGAGAGCGGATATTGAACTTACATCCACCGGCTGGCCAGAAACACATCTCTAAATAAATAATAACATTGGTAATAAAATAAATTTTCTTTATAAAGCGCTTTCCATAGTACTCAAAGACACTTGAGTTATGTTGTATAAATGTATGTAATGTTATGCTAATGTTGCTCTGTCATGGCTGGATGTTATTGAGCAACTATTTGCTAACACGTTTACCATATTACCTTGAAAAGTGTCGATTTGTTAATGTCAACTTGTTGTTGGCGCCCCCAAGTGGCCAAACAAAATCTGGTATTACAGGTTTTAAAATGAGGATTATGAGCATTTAATTCAAAGCTCCCACAAAAGACACAAACTAAGTTTAAAACCGCTGCATCTTGGACCCATAGTTCAACCGTAGCTACCTTGAATCCATGTCAGCATGTACGTATACTTCCTCTGTATGCAGATGATGCCGTAGTAATTGTGTCCCTTGCACACTATTTTAAGTACAGATATCAGCTTAATATTCTCACACACACCTCTCATAATGGCTCATAAATCACCTTTAGAAATCATACTCAGGATTAATAAACTGGGTGCGGGAGGTAAACGTCTGAGTCACTGATACCACCACAACCGTTCTCTACCCACTTTTCTCTAAAATGCCACTTTTGCCCACTTTGTTCTGGCATTTTACATTTATTTATCCCTCTTATTTAAGGTCCTTTAAATAGCAACACCTTTGTTTTACTCTGCTGCATCTTTGTATTGTTTGCCTGGTCAGTTCTCAGCTCTCTTCCACTTCATCTTGACAAGTCAAATTCATACGTGGGTGACTTCAGTTTAAACTCTGCGTTCTGAATGACTGAATTCCATAAATCCCAGAGCAGAACAGCTGTCAGAGACCACAACACAAGTATATTTACTTATGGGAGCACCATCTGTGCAGTAAACAAATAACGTAACCTCTCATAAAGATGTCAGGACCTTCGTGGAGGCAAGTACTCGCAGTGAAATGAGCCGGATGATTTAGAAAATCATAGGACTAAAACACCACTCAAAGTAATAATAAGTCACATGAAATGTAACAAACAAACTTTCATGATAGCTCAACAGATACTGGGTTTTCTTTTTTTAAATAAAACAAAAATAGAAAAATAAATTCTATAAGGATTCTTCTTTGACTAAGTTATGTACTGAGTGCAGCATTCTTTAGTTGAAAAATACATTTCTCAACTATTCTGGTAACAAGTTATTTAAAGCAGAAACCTCGTCAACATGTTCTCGGCATAAACTCATATTGGCAGTTTCCGGCTTCACTCCTTCAAGGTTCTGACAGACCTGGAGAAGACTGCATGTTCCTGCTCTGCACCTTGTGCATGGAAGAATCTGCCAAAAGATCATTTATAGTATATCCATTGATGAAATGTGGTGATAGAGTAGTTTATCTCGAGTGGTTACTGTGTTAAACAGCTGTTCTTCTGTATTAATGGGATTCTTTTTGTATATTTCATGTTGTAGTTTATATTATTGGGATTGTTTTATATTTGCTGCTACCTTGGCTAGAGATGTTTGATCTCAACGGGACTCCCTTGTAAAATGTATCTGTCTCGCTGTAATTTTCATTATTGATTCATTTCTGTTTTTTGTCTGAGCAACAGTCCAAAACACAAAGTTAATACATTTACTATCATACAATATGAAGTCATGCGGGAAATCCTCACAACAGAGAAGGTAGAAAATTAATTGCCACAAGTAGAAGAAATGTGTAATGTTAAAGATACAGATATAAAGGATTTGAGTAAACCCCACTACCTCAGGCTCCAGAAGTCAACATAAGAAGTATAAGGGACATTGGATTAAAGGATTAGGGGTCTGTAAAAGTACGTAGAAAGGAATTAGTTGAAATGAACAGAAATCTAAATGTGTGTTCTACATTATACTGTAGCGTAATTCATCCATGCACAAGAAGTGCTTCTGCTGATTCTCGCTGGATGGAAAGCAACGCAGGAGGGACGCGGATTAAACTTATTATAGGCGCATTATATCAATGCGCTACTGGTCATGAATGTAATAGTTAAGTGGGTATTATCCCCGAGAAGATAGCGCTGTCACTTGCAGAACAAAGCAGATCAAATATCTGATATAGAAGATAATCTGGAGAGGAGGAGGAAGAAGAAGAAGTGAGTGGAGAGAGAGAGAGAGAGAGAGAGAGAGAGAGAGAGAGAGAGAGAGAGAGAGAGAGAGAGAGGCGAGAAATGCAGATGGTGGTGGAATAGAAACAGTAAATCCTCTTGTCATTGAAGAAAAACAGATTAGGAGGGAAAGAAAACACAAAGCCTAATGGTAGAGGAGATTTATTGCCAGGCACCACACAGGGCCGGTCAGCCGCAGCGATTGAGCCACCAGACTCGTACAGTTTTATGCATTTCCACCTTGCCTCAGCTGAATTAAATGTTTCCATTTAACAGGCTTATGGAGAGTTGTTGAGAGGGGCAGAGCTGTGAGGAGGGACGGGCAGAGGAAGGTAGCGTGTCCTTAAAAGTGGACTCGTAAAGTGATGCTTTGGATTTATTTTGAAGTGGGGGTTTTATGAGGTAGTTATACATAGTCAGTGTGTTACAGATGAAGGTGGGAATGAACTGTTTGGGAGAGAGAGAGAGAGAGAGAGAGAGAGAGAGAGAGAGAGAGAGAGAGAGAGAGAGAGAGAGAGAGAGAGAGAGAGAGAGAGAGAGAGAGAGACACATAGTGTGTGTGTGTGTGTTTACATTGAAGCTTTCTTGGAGCCAGGGTCCATAAGGCGCAGCGTGTCCCTGATCACTCCCACTTTGACCTCTTCGTCGACCGGACTGGGAACATATTCAAACACTCCTGGTGCCACCTGAGACCAAACACAAATATTTATGACAGCAAAGTGAATAAAAATGATGAGAATACTTTGACTAACGGTGACGCTGACCTTCACTCTTACCTCCTGTTCATGTTCTATTCTCATACTGGGGTTAGAGTTGACCTCGAGTAACACTGGCTTCAGGTTCTTCATCAGCAGGATGTCAAACCCTAATATCTGAGACACAAACATCCTTTTTATTTATACTTTAGGAGAAAGTCGACTGTATACTAGGGGTGATCTGAATACTTATTCCAATGATTGCAGAAGTGCACGATGTGTTTGTGTTTGGTATCAGACAGTATTATGTTTGCATATCTCAACAACGTTTTCTTATTCATTCACAACTTTAATTGTTTACTACCCACGACCCACCTGGAAGCAAGTGGGTCCCGGTTTGCCCGGCGGTATATCGGCCTGATAGTAGACTCTGAGTTCAGGCACCACGGCGATGGCGGTCTTGATGACAAGAGCGATGATGTCCGACCACACCTTCTTGATGTCGACGCCTTTAGCTGCCAGCCTGTACAGCACGCTGGACAGAGTGCGCTTGCTGCCCGTGCTCTGGCTGTCTGAGTGGACAAAGTTGCCGCTGTGGACGTTGAGGGAGTAGTTCGTCAGGTGCATGAAGACGTGGCTCAGATTCTTCTGGCATGGTTCCTGCACAAGCAGAGCAAGAGCGACCTCGGTTACATGTAGTGCAGCGTTCAGAACGTTTTTTTAGATCTTAAGTTACAAACAAGCTGAGAAACACATCACATGGTCCCGAGACGAGACAGACTGACACTCCTTCATCTTAGTTAGATGCTATGAAATTGGAATGACATGTTTCAAGGCCTCAAAGCAAACGTGCCAACATCAACAGCACCGTCATGGCTACCTGGTAGGGCTCGGTGCAAAATCGTGTCAGGCCT